>NC_081534.1:31236668-31244168 GCF_030273125.1 Centropristis striata
CGGACGGACGTCTTTGTTGTCCAGTTACAGAATAAACACGATGTGGCCAGAAGTATGTGGACGCCTGTCTGCATACTCTGTTGCTGTTTTGTTTCTGTTTTGGTTCCATATAGAGAGGTGTTAATGTCACAGCATTCAATACTTTTGCTACAACTCTGAGTGGTTTGTGTTGGCCATTTCTTAATAACTTCCCCACCGCCCACAATGTCTTTTTATTATTCAGTTTTTGGCTAAATTTAAATAAAAACCCATTGAGTTCAGTTGTGCATATCAGAGGCTATCTTCATCAAATTAAAAACACAAAAGCTGTGTCTTCTGAAGGGCTTCAGACGACACTGGGAACATTTCAGAAGACAGTTTTGACTGTATGGAGCGGCCGCAATAGTCATATTTATTATGTGCAATGTTCAGATAAAGAGTTGATCGATAAGATAATGTTGGAGGATTTGGTGTTAAAGCGACAAGCAAAATCACAGATCACATGACAATATTTCAAGTTTAAACCAAAATGTGGAACATCTTTTGTTGTAAAATGCTTGGTGTGATTGGTAAAGATGTAAATTACAAGTTTAATCCTCAAAAAGTGTGCAACAATACAAGTTTTAAACTCCATTTTAATTCAGGGGCCTGTGATCGATATGAGACAATATCAAATCCACATTTAACACATAACTTAAATTTACATCAACTGACACAAAAAGCAACTAAAATATGAGTTAATCTTTTTATTACTGAGCCTTCAAGACATTTGATGAAAAGTAATCTATTATTTTTAATAAAAAGAACAAATAAATAGTAGGAATTTTAAAATAAAGACGTATCTTAAAGACGACTATATCGATATTTTTACGTTGCATTGATAACATCAGATCATTGATCATTTAATCGATATATCAATACAGAACAATGTATCTTACAACTCTGAGTAATTTATAACACTGGTGTTATCACAAATTTATTTTGCTGGGATGTCCACATACTTTTGGCCATGTTTTCTGTCCTTTTCTTTCCTTTTCTTTCCTTTTCATTGACTATTTTTCTTCTCTATAAGCTCTGGCAGCATGAATATATTTAACATGTCATGCTAATAAAGCAATTATTCAAAAACAGGCAGAGGGATGCAAAACAGTTGGAAAAAGTGCAGCAGGAAATAGAAGAGGAAGCTTTTTTATATGCAGGTGTACAGCACAAGTTACAGTAACACACACTGTGTGCACACACACACGCACACACACACACACACACACACACACACACACACACTCACACACCTCATTGTTCAATCCACCCTCCGTTTTTTTTCCCTTTTTCTTTTTCCGTCCGTTCGTCCCTTCATCTCATTTATTTATCGAAAAACAATCAATGCAAACCAAATAAAATCATTAAAAGCTGCAGAGTTACAACCAGTGTGTGTGTGTGTGTGTGTGTGTGTGTGTGTTTGTGTGTTTGTGTGTGTGTGTGTTTGTGCATGTATGTGTGTGTGTGTGTGTGTGTGTGTGTGTGTGTGTGTGTGTGTGTTTGTGCATGCATTATGTGTGTGTGTGTGTGTGTGTGTGTGTGTGTGTGTGCATGCATGCGTGCGTGTTTGTGTGTGTGTGTGTGTGTGTGTGTGTGTGTGTTTGTGCATGCATGTGTGTGTGTGTGTGTGTGTGCATGCATGCGTGCGTGTTTGTGTGTGTGTGTGTGTGTGTGTGTGTGTGTGTGTGTTTGTGCATGCATGTGTGTGTGTGTGTGTGTGCGCGTGCGCGTGCATGCGTGTTTGTGTGTGCGCGTGCATGCGTGTTTTTGTGTGTGTATGTCTGCGCGTGCATGTGTGTTTGTGCATGCATGAACACACACCTGCAACAATCTGATGCTTCTTGTTGTGTATTTTTGGGATTAAACTGTTGCAACATTCAGGAAGAATTTCAGGCATAAATTGGAGGAATTATCTGTTTCTTATTCGTCTAGTTTTGCTCACTGAGCCATCTGTGCTGCTGAGAGTTCAGGCTTTTTAATTCTATAAGATGTTAGTCATCCTGCTCAACACACACACACACACACACACACACACAGACACACACTCAGACCACACACCTCCTACCTACCTGCTGCTCTGCGGATGTGAAGGGACAGAGATTAGCTCTGTGTGTGGGTGGACAGTCAGCACTGGTGTGTGTGTGTGTGTGTGTGAGTAACGGGTGTTGGGGACAGTAGTCATTCAACCAACCGCCCCCATTGTGTCAAGAATAAACTGCAGTGCATGCACGCACACACACACACACATGCACACACACAACACATAGCATTTGCTGCTTATAAATAAAGAGGCAGGACAGGAGAAACCGGCTCAGCCTTCATCCAAATGTCGGTATACGTCCTGGCAAGGTTTTTCTACTCCGGCGGCCAATTTCTGCAGCTAACCAACCGTCACTCGGTCCTTCTGGAGTTGTAATCTTCTGTAAACATCAAGTTGACGATGGCAAAAGAGGGAATTTGGCAGGTGAATCCTGAAGCTGTAAGAGTGACAGCAGCGGCTTCTGTCTGCTTGGAAAACCTTAAAAACCTCTAATTACTTCTCTCAGTTCTGCAGCACGAATGTTTCAAAGAATTAGGAAGTTGAGTGTTTTTTTTTGTTTTTTTTGTATCCAAGAAAGTGTTACGTGCACTTGAGCAAGGAGCCGCTCTGTCACCTTTACAAAGTGGAGAATAAAGGATGAAGAGCAGGGAGAAGTTGTCGTCTTGATACTGGTGCTGCTGTGTAATCGCTTCAAGGTTTATTCTGTCCTGGTGCCAGAGTGACACATCACTAAGGAAGCTGGAAGCTTTCATTAAAGACGTGGTTGTGATTCAGTTGGTGCTGAACAGCAAAGATAGGGTCATTCACAGGTTTTTTTCACCGTTTTGTTGCATGTAAAGGAATTCAGAAGAACAACAGTGTCAAATTAAGTCTGTGCAGAAACATAATGTACGCATTTGCTTTTATTTTGAAAAGGGAAATAGAGAGAAAATGTGGAGAAAGAAAGAGGGGGTGAAGGTTCTGAACTGACACCAAACTTTTTATGACAAAAAATAACATTGTATTCAAAGGTCTGTATGATGGATTTATGACATGGGTCTCAAACTCGTGGTCCGAGGGCCAATTGCGGCCCTCGTGACGATATTTTGTAGCCCCCACCTTGATATGAAAGTTTAATGAGTTTTATATGAATGGCACTTTAACGTGTTGTGTGTGGAAGGTCCCTTTAATTACTTTTTTTGGTAATTTTGTGTCTTTTTTTAATATTTTTGTGTCTTTTTTGTAATTTTGTGTCTTTTTTAAAATAATTTTGTGTTTTTTTTAAATATTTTTGTGTCTTTTTTTGTAATTTTGTGTCTTTTTTAAAATAATTTTGTGTCTTTTTTAATAATTGTGAGTCTTTTTTAATATTTTTGTGTCTTTTTTTGTCATTTTGTGTCTTTTTTTTAGTAATTTGGGGTCTTTTTTTGTCATTTTGTGTCTTTTTAAGTAATTTATTTCTGACAAATAAAGCTGGAGCAAAAGTCCCTTTAACGTGCATTCTTCCCACTGTCCAGCAGGGGGCGACTCTACTGGTTGTTAAAAGAAGTCTATGAGAAAATGAGCCTACTTCTCACTTGTTTTATGACCTCAGGAAACATTCTTATCATGAGTTTATAGTTTCAATCAATAGCTCAATTTTTTCTTCAATACAGCATGATAAATTAATTAAAATAAACAATAAAGAAGGGAAAGTAGATGCTCATAAAAGCGGCAACTGGTAGACTTTTAACAGTTTTTTTATCCCCCATAGTTCAACTGTTGGCTCATGCTGGGTTTTTTATCTATATAATTTGCTTTTGCAAAATCGTGTCGGTTCCATACTCTCCATACTACACTTTATTACCCTCCATAATGGGCAGCTTTCAGTGCCCAGCAGCAGAAACACTGGTTATACTGGGCTATTCTCTGTCAGCCGGCCCTCCATAAATACGGCTAACAAAAGCTCTAATTGTATCCTGTTTGCTTTGTGAAGTCTGTAAGTGAAAGTTTTGGTAATTGCCGCCCTACATAGTCAGTAGAGGTCTATTACTGCTGCTGAGAGAAGAGTTCTGACGCAACGCCGTGAAAAATGGCCTCCAGGAGGACTCGTTGGCTGAGAGGAGAACTAACTCAGCATTATGGTGCTGCCTGAGGAGAGGAGGAGGAGGAGGAGGAGGAGGAGAGGATAGGAAGGGGGCAAGAGGAGAGGAGAGGAGAGGAGAGGAATCAAGGAGGACAGGAGGGTCTAGGAAATGAGGAGAGGAGAAGAGAGAAGAGGAGAGGAGACAGATGAGAGGAGGAAGATAGGAGAGGTAATGAGGAGAGGAGAGGAGGAGGAGGACGAGGAGGAGGAGGAAGAGGAGAGGAGGAAGAGAGGAGAGGAAAGGAGAGGAGGGCAGCAGGAGAGGATTGGAATCAAGGAGGCAAGGAGGAGAGGAGAGCAGGAGGAGGAGGAAGAAGAAGAGGAGGAGAGGAGAGGTAATGAGGAGAGGAGAGAGGAGGAAGAGGGGAGAGGAGGGGATAGGAATCAAGGAGACAAGGAGTTCAGGAGGGTCTAGGAAATGAGGAGAGGAGAGGAGGAGGAGAGGAGAAGAAGAGAGGATATGAGAGGTAATGAGGAGAGGAGAGGGGGGGGAGGAAGAAGAGAGGAGAGGAATCAAGGAGACAAGGAGGAGAGCAGACAAGGAGGAGTGGAGGAGGAGAGGAATCAAGGAGACGAGGAGGAGAGGGTAGGAGAGGAGAGGAGACAAGGAGGAGTGGAGGAGGAGAGGAATCAAGGAGACGAGGAGGAGAGGAGCGGAGAGAAGAGGAATCAAGGAGACCAGGAGGAGAGGGTAGGAGAGGAGAGGAGACAAGGAGGAGTGGAGGAGGAAAGGAGAGGAATCAAGGAGACAAAGAGGAGAGGATAGGAGAGGAAAGGAGGAATGGAGGGGAGGAGAGCAGGAGGAGAGAAGAGGAATCAAGGAGACAAGGAGGAGAGGAGCAGAGAGGAGGGAAATACATGAATGAAAAACGAAAAAAGAGAACAAAGAGGAGTAAACAAGGCAGTGAGAGGAGAGGAGAGAAGGAGGAGAGTCGAGGAAACAAGGAGGGAACAAAAAAAAGAGGGGAGGTGAACGGGGAAGAAGGATACAGATGTGAGGAAACAGCTTACATAAGAGAGCATCATGCCTGTACGCACACACACACACACTCACACACACACTCTCACTCACTCGGATACACCAGGAATAGTCTTGTGCCCTGAATTTGACTCAAACTTTTTCAAGCTGCTGTGGGCTGGAGGCTCCCACTCCGAGTGTCGATGCATCATTCATTCAGAGACTCGGAGCCTCTGAAGGTTGTTGCATAAAACACGCTGCCGCTTCTTCCTCAGCAGCGGCGCCACAGAGATAATTTAAGGCGGAGCAGGGCTCGTACAACGGACGCTGGAGTCCAGAGGTTTCTGCTGTCTGCGTCACAAACGTCTCTGCGGTCGCAGCTGGAGGCATCCGGACTAAATATAAATACAAATATCAGAGGAGGGATTGTTGTGGAATGGCTGCAGGTTGGAGATGTTTGGGTTTTTTTTTGTAATTCTTTATTTTGTTTGGAAAAGTAATTTACAAACCAACCTGGTCTCACAGGAAATCGTGAAATAGCCACGGATTTGCTTAACTCAAAATCCGTGGAATAGCCACGGAATCACTCAAATGTCCGTGAAACTGACAGGGATTTCGCTACAATGCAAGTTAATGACAGTATTAAGGTAATGAAACTTAATATTGTATTACAATATGTCTGACTGAAGTGAAATAAGTTACTTATACTCAATAAAACTGAGGTAACAATTTGCAAGGATTTTTTTTTGAGTAGAAAGAAAGTAAAATAAAGGAGTTATAGCAACTTAAATAGAGTAAGTTTACAACTTATTAACACTAAAACTTTGATATAAAAATTGAGTTGGTTGAACATAATTAAACCTGTAGAGGACAAAACAAATCATGTTGGTTGTACTAGACTAATTGAGTTAGTTCAGCTATAAAAGTCTCAATAATGTCTTAGTTGTAATTACTTAAAAAGATAAATGCAAATTGTTACAATAATTTTTTTAAATTGAGCCAGTGTAATTTTTTTTGAGTGTGCATACCTGGGGTTATCATTCAGTAAACATCAGACTAACAGTCTTTAAATGACAACTATATACAATAAAGTGAGGGAGCTTACTTATTTTACAAGGTGAAAAATAAATTAATAAATATGTCAAAGGGATCGAGTTGGGGTTATGAATTCAATCCATTTTTCCCAAATTTGGTAAATCTTAACTTTTTGGGTCCTCAAACAATAGGTCAGCTTTTCCATCTTGAATATTTCCAGAATGTGAGATGTTTGGAGGAAAGATGGAGTCTGTTTCTTAGTGTTTGTTGCTCTGACACACTGCCCCATCTCCACATCTCCACATCTCCACAGCAGCATCTCTCCAGAAACCATTAAATCAGGCTTCGGTTTCCTGGAAAACTACAGCTGAAGAGGCAGCAGCTTACAGAATCAGCTGTGGTGACATGTAATACTGCTGTAAAAAAAACTTTATGGAAGCTTTTTTTCTTTTTAGCAAAATCATTGTGGTTTAACTCTGTTGAAAGGGCTCTCTGGGAGTTCAGCGTTGCCTTTCCATGATGGAAAAAAACACCAAGAGGCCAAGATAAAGCTCCATAAAGATCCTGCTCTTCCATAATACACACATAATAATAATACAATACTCTTCTTTAGACGCTCCGGCCTGATAAACTGTTTTTAAAACTTCATCCCGTATTTTGTAACATCATAGTAGACATTATAATAATAATAATAATAATAATACGTTTAATTTATATGGCGCTTTTCTAAACACTCAAAGACATTTAACAGGCAATAGGGATTAGAATTAGCCATCAACCTGTCCGTACATATACATAAACATACATACATTAAACTTCGGATGGAGAAGCGGCGAACAAACAGCTGTTTTCACAAAGAAAGTAGTACTATTTTATAGCAAATAAACACATTTTTATGTGCAAAATTGGAGGACTGTGTCTTTAAAAATGCTGCAGAAGAAGAAACTTGTTTATTTAGAATAATCAAAGTAAAGCAGAGGAACAAGTTTAACTTCTCGACGAAGATAAATGAAAGAAAACCTTAATTAGAGATTGAACTGAGGTGCAGAAGCTCTAGGAGTCGAAGCGAGGCCAGAACAGAAACGCTACCTTTGTCCCAATATGGCTACAGTACAGAAAATAAATATGATGTCAAAAGAAGTTCAAAAGGCTCAAAAAGGGTGGAGTCCACAGACTATTATTATATTCTGAAGATATACGACATGACAGCTCCGCAAAAGTGAAGCCAAAACTTCTCATGCGCCCCCTGGTGGCTGGCTGCAGCCTCTTCTCATGCACTCAATTTTGTAGCTTTTTCCAAGAGAAATGCACTGAATTTTGCACTAGAACAACGAAATTAGCCAT
>NC_081534.1:31249168-31259168 GCF_030273125.1 Centropristis striata
GATTGTGATGTAATTTCTTGGAGCATCTTCAAACGTTTCATACTAATAAACTCTGTAGAAGCTAAACCAAAAGGTTATGGAAGTCAATAAACCATAATAATTAATACAATTATTGAAAAATAAAAATATATTCTCATATCAAATTATTACTTATATTATATATTATAATTATATTGATAATATAATCATAATAAAATAATGCATTAAATTAAAATAAATACATTTATATATGAGTACAAAATCTGATAAATTTTTTCATCAATATAACTAAGTAAACACATAAAACATTGATCCAAAAGCGCTAAATGGTTATCTAAATCAATAAACTATATATATATATATATATATATATATATATATATATATAAATATGGGAGTATATACCATATTATTGATATGATAATATATTATATAATAATAATAATAATAATAATAATAATAATAATAATAAATGAAAAAAATATATTTAATCAATTTTAAAGTAAACAAATAAAACTAAAAAAATTCTGGGTGTAGAAACATAAATATCAACAATATTTCTTAACAAAGTTATATGAATTATTTAAAAAAAATAGTTTTTGGAGATATGCTCAAATTTAGAGTAGAATAAAATGCCTAAATTGTTGATTTTTTGCTTATTATGATGACGTTCCTTAGATTATCTTTAAATGCATCACATCCCTTAAATCAGTCCAACTCCACTAAAAGGTTATGTCGGTTAATAAACCATAATATTGAATATTTCTTCCATTCCTACTAACACTATCAGCCTGTTTCTCCTCCTGGATATCAGGCTGCAAATCAGGCAGCGAGCATCACTTTCTGCTCTGCAAACTGAGTCCGTGGGTGATATTAAAAATAGAGAAAGTGTCCTGGTGAATGTGAAGTGATGGATCATGAAGTTAGATTCTCTCCTCGACACGGAGCAGCTTTAAGTTTGGAGTATTTCCGTTGTGTAACTGAAGCTTTTATAACAGAGATTCAGCAGCAGCAGCAGCAGCAGCACAGTAACCTTGGCACACCGAGAGCTTCCTCCTCCCACACACACACACACACACACACACACACACACACACACACACCCTCATCCTGTCTCAGCAAAGCTGCCTGTGCTGCCACCTCCCACACACATACTCTATTCAGGGCACACACACACACACACACACACACACAGAAGTAGACACACACATATTTTTCTGACAGAAATATCCAGTAGCATAATTGACTTCCTATCTGCTGTAAATCACTGTCTACTAGCTGTCTGCTCAAGTGTGTGTGTGTGTGTGTGTGTGTGTGTGTGTGTGTGTGTGTGTGTGTGTGTGTGTGTGTGTGTGTGTATATGTGTGTGTGTGTGTGTGCATCACAGTTCAGATTAAGTTCATTTCATTCATCTCTCTCACTCTCCCTTAGATTTAATTTCAGTCGTTTCTGCAGAGCCTCTTCTTCTTCTTCTTCTTCTTCTTCTTCTTCTTCTTCTTCTTCTTCTTCTTCTTCTTCTTCTCTTGTCTGTCTGTTCCTTCCTCCTTGTTCTCGGCTCACGGTTTCTCTCAGATCCAGATTGCAGCGACGCCTCGGCTTCACACGTGATTGACAGCACTAAATTAAAACAAAACATGGCCGCTCCGACACGAAGCAGTCGGCAGTTTAAGTCCTCGGTAGACAAAGTGAGAGACAGAGACTCTGGAGACTCTGGAGACTGTGGAGACGTGCAGTAATGGCTTTTTAGGTGATGATATTTTTGTTGCAGAAGTGGATTTATTTCTGTTTCTGCCTGTTTCTGTGGCTCGTCATGGTTTCATCCCGTGGTTCTGGACGCTGCTGATCAACTTGTGGGTCTAATTAACCAACATGTGTGTGTGTGTGTGTGTGTGTGTGTGTGTGTGTGTGTGTCTGCAGACCAGCTGTCTAAGCATGCATGTTGCATCACATTTATATGGATGATAGTTTGCAAATAAACATATCTTTGTCAAAGTTGGCCGATTCATGGAGATTTTATCCACATTAACCCATTTAGGCCTTAAACGCCTGTAAAAAATGCCTGTAAAACCTCTGGGTATTTTTTTTTTAGTCATTGTGTGTCTTTTTGTGTCTTTTTTTAGTCATTTTGTGTCTTTTTGTGTCTTTTTTTAGTCATTTTGTGTCTTTTTTGTGTTTTCTTTTTTTAGTCATTTTGTGTCTTTTTTTTGGTCCTTTTGTGTCTTTTTTAGTCATTTTATGTCTTTATGTCTTTTTTTAGTCATTTTATGTCTTTTTTAGTCATTGTGTGTCTTTTTGTTTCTTTTTTTGGTCATTTTGTATTTTTTTTGGTGATGATTTCAAAGTTCTGGAAAAGTCCCATGTTGCATTGCGACTCTCCCACATGTATTCTGATGCAATTTCATTGTCCAAGAGACGTGTCCTCTTTCCCGTCTTTAATGTAGAATAACACAACAGCGCCCCCAGTTTTAATGGTAGAAATGCCGTAATGCTTTCCCGCCTTAAATGGGTTAATACAACATATTTGCAGTGTGTAATATTCATGTGTTGGAGCTCTTACTAGTCTGCAAAAATGTTGCATCTTCAGAACGTTTCCCATAAAGTAACTGGTAATATCTGTTGGAGATAAAAGATAATAAACGTGTGAAACACATGCTGGTCTTTGTTCTCACGCTGATTATCACAACAAACTGTAACCGTCTGTAATAATCTGCTTCTCATGACTCTCAGCTCTGTTGAACGCTCTGTTTAAAATGTATTAACTTTAGAAAATAGTGCAACTTTTGGAGGCTGTCTGAGTAAAAGAAGGAGTTCAGCAGTGTTGAGTCGTTGGGAGGAGACATTAAAGATAAAAAAGATAAAGCTGGATGTTTTAGTGGAATAACAATGTAGCTCACATTCTAAGAACTGGACAGAATTATCTTCTCAACCCTCTGAACTCTGTTTTTTTCGCGCTTGTCATATTTTACTCACTATGGCCTCATGTTTTACTGCAATATATAAATCTGTATAAATCTGTATAAATCTATAAGTCCTGCAGCTCTGTGGAATCAACTCAAAAGTAGTTTATTTGTGCAGAATAATACAGTTATAATGAATTCAATCCTGCAAAAGAAACAAGTAAATTTCTTTGATAATATATTTAAAAACAACATTTTTTAAGTGCTCCAGATATTGTAAAAAAAAAACATTTTTTTTTTATTGCATTGATGTTGGTCTTAGCCAAGTTAGTCATGGCTCCCAAGTTACACGGAGGAGTGCAGAATTTAATGTTTTTTATGGGATTGGGTTTGTGCAAACACTTTATTTTTTGTGGAATTTTAAAAGATTATATTATTTATTTATTTTTATTTATTTTTAGTTTGATGAAATATAAGTATTTTTTAGGCTTCGATTTGTTTTTCCTGACTGAAGCTGTTATGGCACAAGCTTCATTAAAAGACCTTCTGAAATTTAAAAATACGACAATAGTTTTTGTTTAAAAAAAAGTAAAATTTCTTTGATAATAAAAAAAAAAAAAATTAATCTATACATGCACTATTGTTCCCAATACTGAATTTTTATTTTCATTGCTGTTGGTCTCAGCCAAGTTAATCAAGGCTTCCCAGTAACACTGAGGAGTGCAGAATTTAATGATTTTTTATGGGATTGGGTTTGTGCAAAAACTTTTTTTTGGGTGAAATTTGATGAAATTATTGATTTTTTTTTTTTTTTGGTAGTATTTTTTAGGCTTAGATTTGGTTATTTTCCTGACAGAAGCTTTTGTGGCACATGATGGGTTAAAGGAACGTCTGAAATTTGAAAATCTGACAATTATTTCAGTTTTTACAGTTCCTGGCTGTGATAAATGATCAGTTTAGTGATTTTTTTTGCCTTTCAGCAGCCTGTTGAGGTTCAGGAACCACAAATCATCCTTTAATTATTTTGAGGCATGAAAATGAGCTGAAGTGGAACTACTGAGCTAATTTGACGGCTTATTCATAAGGAAATTTGATCATTTCATAGTACTTTTTCTCTACCTTTTTAAAGTAATGTTAAGGCTTGTTTGAGCCCTGGATTCGGGAACATCTTTTATTGTTGCTGCTTCAATGAGTGACGGCTTCGTCCTCCAGCGTTCTCCTCTCAGCCAGAAACACAGAGAAGAAAAATCCATGAAACCGGCAGAGAGGAAGAGTTTATTCACCCACAAGAGCAGAAAATAGCCGAGAACTCTCTGCAGAAAGAGAGAAAGAGAGAGAGAGAGAGAGAGAGAGAGAGTTTCTCTCTGTCCACCTACACAGCTGACCCCGAGGTGACAGCAGCAGCTTCCTCTGGAGGACGACACAAAGCACTCTGGGAAATGTAGGAAGAGAACAGAAATAGAAGACGAGGAGACGAGTTGAAGGGGAACAGGGTAGAATACTATCTGAAAAAACAGACGTTTACTGGATTATTTACAGGGTTTTTTATATTAAGTGCACATGCCATAAAAAAGGTAAATTACTTTTACTACAAATATTAACCGTAAATGAATATATTATTTATTATTATGTTATGTTAGAAATAATATAATGGGACATTATGTTTTTTCTTTACAATATTATTTAATTGCTTCATGGTCTTGAATGGTAGATTATATGTAAAAATCCCCCCCCAAAATACTGTTCATATTGGTAAAATTAAGGCAACTCTGTTATTTTACAGTAAAAATACAATTTGATGTAAACATTTATTTTTTAAATATAGATATTTAGTGTATATTCTGCATATTTTTAAATAGATTGTATGTTCAAAAATGGCTATATATGTATATATATATATATATTACAATATTCATAATCTTGAATGTTAATTTAAAAAGAAATCGTAAAAAAAACCCTGTTAAAAATACGTACTGTCATATTAAAGTAAAAAAAAAAACATAATTTGGTTATTCTACGTGTGTGTGTGTGTGTGTGTGTGTGTGTGTGTGTGTGTGTGTGTGTGTGTGTGTGTGTGTGTGTGTGTGTGTGTATGTGTGTGTCAGTGACAAATAATTATTGGCAAGATGTCAAATGGTGTTACCACAAAAGAATGATAAATATGAAATACTTTTTTTCCCACCTACAGTGGACTCATCATATTGGTGAATTAAGAAAACGTCTGGGGGTTTTCAAAATAAAATTAGTAAAAAATAAAGTAAAAAGATATCTCAAAAAACAGTAAAAAGTCTGCCAGTAAGACTTGCTTCCCGTATATTAAATACATATATATACAATAATCTAATATATAATATAATACAGATATTGACTGTTATTATGCATATTTTTCATGCATAATAACAGTCAGTGTTTGTTACAGTGTAGATTAACACCTGAAATGTAAACAAAGCACTGAGTCACGTCCAGATAAAGAGATTCCTTTAGAAAGCAGATTGTTTTTATCAGCAGGTAAACCCACACACACACACACACACACACACACACACCGTGTCCTGCTGGGAGCTTCCTGGTTGCAGCTGGAGCTCCGCTGCCTTGCTCAAGGGCTCACAGTAGGTGCAGAGGGAAAGCAGCGTTTTTGGAGTAAAAACGACATTCTTCACACATGACTTTTTAATTTCCAACACAAAGTTGCATAAAAGTTTTAACCCGGCCTTATGTAAGAAAGCAGGTATTGTAATAATACTGCTGAGCAAGTGTATTTTTATTTATAAAACTTCTGGCAGGGGGTGAAATTGGCCCTAAACTTTATTTGGACTGGCAGCGAGAAGCTCTTAAAACGTTTTAAATTTAACTTTGCAGCGACCTGCAGCCTGCGGTTCTCTCACACTGGTTCTGTTTTCACCCAGAAGCTCAACGGGAAGTTTTCTCTCATAACCGCCGTTCTTTACACTTCGCTCACATGACAATAATCCTGTCAGACACTGAGGAGGTTTAAACCTCACAGATCATCAGGGTTTTATTCCTTTGACTTCTGGTTCCTTATTTAGTTTTATTTGTCTCTGAATCCAACCATTCGCTGAAAGAAAATGCACCGTTTATCGTAGAAAGAAACAGTAAAAACAGACATTATTGTCAGAACTTTTCTAAGTCCTTGAACGGATCATCGGTTTTAAAAGTTTCTCTAAAAAAAAAAATAACTAAAACGAAGCTTAAAATGTTGATATTTCTGTCAGAATCTCTTTATTCTCCTGTGAGGAGAGGACAGGAGAGGCTGTTTACACAGAGCCGAGAGGAGAGGACAGGAGAGTCTCGAAACATGATAATACTTCAATATGTGGACTTTTTTGGTCATTTTACATATCTTTTTGGTAATTTTGTGTCTATTTTGGTAATTTCACATCTTCTTTGGTAAGTTTATGTCTATTTTTGGTCATTTCGTGTCTTTTTTTGGAAATTTTGTCTGTCATGTGACAAATATTCACTGAAAATCTGTTTACACAGAGCAGAGAGGAGAGGACAGGAGAGTCTTCGAAACATGATAATACTTCAATATGTGGACCATTTTGGTAATATTACATCTATTTTTGGTAATTCTGTGCCTTTTTTTGGTAATTTTTGGAATTTTTTTGTCTTTTTTGGGTAATTTCACATCTTTGGTAAGTTTATGTCTATTTTTGGTCATTTTGTGTCTTTTTCGGAAATTTTGTCGGTCATGTGACAAATGTTCACTGAAAATCTGTTTACACAGAGCCAAGAGGAGAGGACAGGACGATAATTCAATTTGTTCAATATGTAAAGATTTTTTTTATATATATTTGTGAAACGTGTGGGCACTTGAAAGAGTGTTTATATATAAATTCCATTTTATTCAAATTTTTTTCAAAATAATTTCTCCTTTTTTTCCCCTGATTTCTGTCATTCTAACTGTGTTGTTCTGCACAAAGTCATGTTTGAGTTGTTCCCACTTCTAGCCATGATTGTGCTGATCCAATAGAGCTGCAGGACTTATAGATTTATATATAATTTATATATTGCAGTGAAACACAAGAACACAGTGAATAAAAATGTAAAAAGAGCAAAAAAATGCCTTGAAGCGGCTCGTTGGGGTTCAGAGGGTTAATATTGTTTTATTAAGTCTCTCTCTGGCTGTTTCCCTCCTCCATCTCCACATACTTTTCTTCCACATTGTTTGCTGTTTAAATCGTGGAAATATATAAATATAAATATATATATAACTGAGTGAATATATATGCATAAATAAATGATGAGGACTGGCTCTCTTCCAGGCTTGTGTATCGCTGCCAGCATCAGCAGTTCATCGTCTCGTTTCAGAGCTCCGTTGGTCCGCAGCCAGAAAACAAGTGTCAGGGAAATGGCAGCAAAATGCCAAAAAGTGCAGATGAGGAGAATAACTTATTGCCAGACAAAAAGCTTTAATACTGAAAGAATCTGTACAAGCCTTTGTTACGCTCAATTATTTTGTTTTTGTCCACTAACAGCAGCTTTGAACATTATGTTTTTTTACAGTATTTGCAAATTGCAGCTGAAGTTGCAGATTGTGTTTTAATTTCATCAAAACATAAATATCTTTTTTTTAATGCAAAAACACCAGCATGGTTTAAGAATAGAAAGAGATACCTGCCTTAACTCATTTTAATTATTATTATTATTATTTATTTATTTAATTTAATTTTTATTTTATTTTATTTTTTTATTTTTTTATTTTTTTATTAAATGTATTATTGCTATTGCTATTTTTATTATATGTATTATTATTATTATTATTATTATATTATTATTTTTATTATTATTATTATTATTATTATTATTATTTAATTATTATTATTATTATTATTATTATTATTATTATTATTATTATTATATTTTACAGTGTAGATAAACACCTGATATGTAAACAGAGCATTGATATAATAAAATAAATACAAAACAAACTGCAAAAAATGTGCAAAAAACACAATAAAACAACAACAATAAATCCAAAATAAATGTTTAATGTCCAAACAGCAGCAGGAAGGAGTTGTTTTTCTGTTTTCCTTTTTTCCTTTTTTAATAACTTTTTTTTTATCAGTGATATCCTTTATATACCTTTAACCGCACTTAGTTTGTATTTTGAAGAATATTACTAGAAATCAGCTGCTAATGAGTTTGCTATAAGTCAGTTATTTAATCAACGTGTTTCTTTGTTTGACATGATGAACATTAACCTGCTCTGCTCTGCTCTACCTCAGCTTCTAGCTCAGTAAAACAGATGTAAACATAAACAAGATGTCAGACAGTTAATTAACAAACAATAAATGATTTTCAGTCTGATTATCAGACTAAACCTGCTGTAACGAACCTCCAGACTCCATGTAGGACAGTTGAAATATATCTGGTCATCATGCCAACATGGAGCCATTCCCACTGCACACACACACACACACACACACACACTCTGTCTCTGTAGTCCAGCTTATTGTTCCAGTAACTCCTGTCTCCCTCCAGGTAAAACAAAGGTAGTGTTTTAATGGAGGTGTGTGTGGTTTCGGTCCAGTTGGGGCCAAACAGAGCGGAGCCAAAAAACAAACACACTGCCAGCTGCCCTCTCTCTCTCTCTCTCTCTCTCTCCCTCTCTCTCTCTCTCTCTCTCTCTCTCTCTCTCTCTGGCTGTATAAAGTGGTTAATCACTGAATGGAAACCATTAGTAACATGTTTAAATAATTTACGCAGCGTCTGACCACCCAAAGTACCAGAACACTTCGCCTACCACTCAGAAATATGAACCGGCCCTTTGTGTGTGTGTGTGTGTGTGTGTGTGTGTGTGTGTCTGATCCATGCATACATGTATTGGTGGTACAGTAACCTGATCTCAGCTGGCATGACTCTTATCCTCACCGGCTGCGTCCCATTTCACTAATACATCTCCTTTGTCCTCTCCTTCAATCTGCTCAGGTCTCTTTGATGGGCCGCATTCCATCATTTGTTCCCCTGTTCAGTTTATTAAGTGTTTGTTTTCTCATATTAGTACTGTTCAGGTCTCTCTGATGTGTCCTTGCACCCTTTATCTGTGTCCTTGTACACTTTATTTCCTCTCTTTGTTCTGTTCTTGTTCCCTCAGTTGTGCACGTTTTCCCTTTTTTCTTCTCCTTCTTTGTTTCCTCATCTCAGCCCTGTTTCGGTCTCTTTGTTGTGTCCTCTTTTATAACCTCCTGAAGTCTTAGCCTCCTTGTTTACTGCATCCTTTTCTCTCACCTGTACCCTTGGTCCCCTTCTTATCTGCTCTTGTCTCTTTGATGGGCCGCGTTCCATCATTTGTACCCCTGTTCAGTTTCTAATGTCTTTGTTTTCTCATATTATTACTGTTAAGGTCCTCTGGTGTGTCCTTGCACCCTTTATCAGTGTCCTTGTACACTTTATTTCCTCTCTTTGTTCTGTTCTTGTCCTCTCACTTGTCCACTTTTTTCTTCTTCTTTGTTTCCTCATCTCAACCCTGTCCAGTCTTTTTTCTTCATCTCAGCACTGTTTAGGTCCATTTGTTGTGTCTTGTTTCCTTCCTTCTTAAGTATTTGTTTCACCATTTCTGCACTTTTTAGGTATCTTTGTTGTGTCCTTGCTCCCTTATATGTATCCTTGTACACTTTCTTAGTATTTTGCTGCACCTTTAAGGACTCTTTGTTGTGTCCTTGTTGCCTCATTATATCCTTGTACCTTTTGCTTGGTCTTTGTTCCTTTTTTCTGCAGCTTTTATGTGTCTTTGTTGTTGATGCGTCCTTTATTTGTTTTTGTTTCCTTGTCTCCTAATAGTTACTCTACTGCATCCTTTTTTACTCCCTTCTGTCCTTAATCCCTCTCCTTGGTCCTGTCTTTAAATCTGCACTGTTTAGGGTTCTTTGTTGTGTCTTTGCTCCCTTTGTATCCTTTTTTTGTACCTTTGTTCCTCACCTCTGGACTGTTTATCTCTCTTTTTTGTGTCTTTGTTCCCTTGTTTGTACCCTTGTTTCCTTTCTTAAGCCTTTGGTTCCTCGTGACTGCACTGTTTAGGTCTCTTTGTTGCATCCTTGTCCCCTCCTCTGCATCCTAAACTCTTTCTTGTGTCTTTGTTTCCTAATCTTTGTCCTGTTCTG
>NC_081534.1:31936668-32131668 GCF_030273125.1 Centropristis striata
TTAACTGTGATTGAACGTACTGTACTAATGTTTATTTATATGTATTATTTATTCAAAATTAATTAGCTGTCATTGAATATACTGTATTGATGTTACATTTTTATTTAATATATTTAAAAATTGATTAATTGTCACTGAATAAACTGCACTAACGTTTCATTTATTCTTTATTTTCTCAGTAAAAAAATTTTGTTACCCGATACATTGTGTGTATAAGACTGTTAAATATTCTTTTATCAAGTTATTTTGTTTATTAATATTCATTATTGTAAGAGGCAAATTTCCTTTTTAACACATTCTTGCTCCTCAGAGGGTAAACCTTTTTTTTTAAAATTCTAATAACCACATGATATTCTCCAGAGGTTCACTTAGAATTTGTGACTTTTTAATGTAAGAAAACACTCTAAATGGCTTTAAATCAAAACTTTTACATTAATCTGAGTCTTTAAATGAGCGCTGTAATCTTTCTGTCTCATCTAGTTTGATCCAAATCTGTTCGTCCTCGTTAACGTTTGCAGTTTTTGGAGCTGCTGAATTGTTTTGCTCCTCCGTTCAGACGTGCTCATTAAGAAGTAAAATATGAGTCTGAACAACAATTTTGGTTTAGAAATAATGCATAATCAAGGCGAGCAGAGGACACCTGCAGAGGCACACGGACACATCTGCAGCAGAGTGACGCAGCTTTTACTGCATGTTTGATCCACAGAAACCACAGAAGAAGAAGACTGTTATTATTATCATTGTTATTATTACAGACACGTCGGGATGACGGAGCAGCTGACTGTCAGCTGCACGAAGCAGAAACCACAGAGACAATAATCAATAGTGATGAAACAACTGGCTGATTTATTATTAGAGGTTTATGTGTTGGTTTGTGTTTGTTACCTCCTGAACTTCTGTGCGGTAAAGTTCGTGGATGAAGTCGAAGAGCGGGTGAGACTTCTTGAGGAACATCACGTCGCTGCCCAGACTGTTTCTCCTCACTGCAACAGAACACACCAGTGGTTACTGGGAGGACTGGGACGCTACAACAGGAGTCTCAAACTCTAATTACCTGGACCGGGGCCGCTGGAGGCAGTATCAACATGACCAAAAAAAGACACAAAATTATTGAAAAAAGACAAAAAATTATTGAAAAAAAGACACAATTATTGAAAAAAGACACAAAATGACCAAAAAAAGACACGAAATGACAAAAAAAGACACAAAATGACAAAAAAAAGACAGAATGAGAAAAAAAGACAGAATGAGGAAAAAAAGACAAAATGACTGAAAAAACACTTAATTACTTAAAAAAGACACAAAATGATAAAAAAGACAAAATGACTGAAAAAACACTAAATTACTTAAAAAAAGACAGAAAATGACCAAAAAGTCACAAAATTATTTAAAAAAAGACACAAAATGACAAAAAAAGACAAAATTATTTCAAAAGTAATCAAAAGGGACTTTCCACATATCCCTATATTTATTAATATCAATATATCACCCAGCCTTAATGCAGAGGGCAGATGAATAAATAAATATAAACAACAGACCGGTGAAGTCAGACAGAGGAGAGGAAGAAGAAAGATGACAGACACCAGGATGAAGATTAAAATGAGAAATGAAAGAGAAAAGTAAAGGTAAAGTGACTGACCCTCCTCAGGTGTGAGGTCGGGGTAGACGTCAGCCAGAGCTGCTCTCAGACGACGCTCATCCACAAACGGTAACAAGGCCACTCCTTCAAAATAAAACCACATATACAAATTAAAAAACAAAGCAAAAAGCAAATAAACAAATTACAAAACTATGTGCTAGTTACTTTAAGATTCCCTTATAAATCTCAAATCAGGGAAATGTAAACTCTGCATTATGGGGGGGGGGCTTTGCTCAAGGGCACTTCAGTCTTTGACCTGTCAGTCCTGGGATTCAAACCACGGACTGCCCTTTATTCTCTTTATGTATCCTTTATGTTTGTATCCATACATACAGGTGTGCAAATTTCTGTTACGTTAGAGTCGAGAATAGTGGGTAGAAAACCAAAACATAGGGGAAAATTAATTATGTGAATATGTCACAATGATTATATGAAACTGGTGGACCGACACTGTTAGAAATATCTCCACCACCCCTTTAGAACTGAGACACTCACCCTGCCAGGCGTATTTTTTGCCGTTGAGATCGATGGCAAAGTCGTCGGGGTAGAAGTCGATGATGGAAGAATCCTGTTTGAAATAAAGGTGAAGAGACTTTAAAATTACTCTAATTACCAGGGGGCCACTGAGGCAGTATCAACATGACCAAAAAAAGACACAAAATCATGAAAAAAAGACACAAAATGACCAAAAAAAAGACAGAATTACCAAAATAGACACAAAATTATTTAAAAAAAGACAAAATGACAAAAAAAAGACACAAAACAGAAAAAAACTAAATTACTTTTTTTTAAATGACCACAAAAAAAGACAGAATTACCAAAAAAAGACACAAAAAAATCACCAAAAAAGACAAATTACAAAAAAAAAAGACACAAAATGACTGAAAAAAAAACTAAATTACTGAAAAAAAACACAAAATAACCAAAAAAAGACACAAAAAAATCACCAAAATAGAAAAAATTATTTAAAAAAGACACAAAATGACAAAAAAAAAACCTAAATTACTTAAAAAAGAAACAATTACCGAAAAAGACAAAACTGTAATTAAAAAAAAAAAGACACAAAATGATAAGAGACTTTTAAAAAAATAGAACTTGTAATAATAAGGCAGCTGTTCCACTCTGGGTTAATAACTGCAGCAGATGTTTTAACTCATTGAACATCTCTTAACGTGTAACACTTTAAAGGCCTCTGGATGTTCTAACAGCCTTCAGGACTCGGTTCTCCTGGTTCTGACTCTGTTTCTCACCGGACTGCTCATCAGGTTCCTCCACGTCGGCGGCAGGAAGTTTCCACTGGCGGCAGGAAAAACTCCCATCAGCTGCTCCAGGGGCTTGAACTGCACACAGCAAGTACACAGGAAGTTACAACAAGTAGACAGGAAGTTACAACAAGTACACAGGAAGTTACAACAAGTACACAGGAAGTTACAACAAGTACACAGGAAATTATTCACACACTTCAACAGGGTTATTATTCATGTCCAGAGAAGGAAGGGGGACTTCCTATTTCCTGTCCTTTTCCAGTACTATACATTCTACCCTTTATTCAAATTGTCATTATTTGTCATTAAATATAACCTGTCCGGGCCGTCAGATCCAAACACTCTGCTGCATTACGCCGTTTGCTAGCAACAAGCTAACATTAGCTTTTAAAGTTGTTTTAATCACACTAAACTGTGACTAACTATTTCAAATTACTTCCTGTCGCTAAATGCATTTTTTGGTAATTTTGTGTCTTTTTTGGTAATTTTGTATCTTTTTTGGTCATTTTGTGTCTTTTTCTAATTGTGTGTCTTTTTTGGTAATTTTGTATGTACTTTTTTTAATTTTTGGGTAATTGTGTATTTTTTGGTCTTTTTGTGTCCTTTCCTAATAATTGTGTCTTTTTTAGTAATTTTGTGTATTTTTTGGGTCATTTTGTGTGTGTTTTTCATGAAGCTTTCAAAATAAGAGCACAGTGTCAACCACATAATTTACAAGAAGACTGTCAAAATAAGATGCCTTGAATAAAACATAAAAGAACCCTTATTCTCCTTCAAAATAATTCTTAAAATATGCAATCATGAAGATATATGATGGAATAGTGGCATTAGAATGTGTGAGAGGCATCAAATTTGTTTTTTAATCACACTAAACTGTGACTAACTGTTTTGAATTACTTCCTGTCACTAAATGCATGAAGCTTTCAAAATAAGAGGACAGTGTCGACGAGGGGTGGGCAAAATGGCTCTAAAAGATTATCACGATATTTCAGAGTATTTTTGCGATAACGACATTCTTGACGATATTAAAAAATACTGAAAAATATATAGAAAATTATTTTTTTAGTCTGTATAAATAAATAAAAATCGTATAACAAAATAAAAATCAATCATAAATCTAAATGTAGTGTAAATTGCAAATCTCAACAGTAGCCAAATACAAAAAAATGACTCTCGACTCTTAAGTATTAGCAAATAATAAAAATAACCATTTTAACCTTTTTAAGTAATTTTGTCTTTTTGGGGTCATTTTGTGTCTTGTTTTTTGTACTTTTGTGTCTTTTTTTTGGTAATTTTGTGTCTTTTTTGGGTCATTTTGTGTCTTTAAAGTTTTTTAAGTACTTTTGTGTCTTTTTTTTGTATTTGTGTCTTTTTTTTGTAATTTTGTGTCTTTTTAGTAATTTTGTGTCTTTTTTTAGTAATTTTGTGTCTTTTTAGTAATTTTGTGTCTTTTTTTGGTAATTTTCTAATATTTTTTTTGTCTTTTTTTAGTAATTTTGTGTCTTTTTTTGGTAATTTTGTGTCTTTTTCTAATAATTTTTTGTCTTTTAGTAATTTTGTATCTTTTTTTGGTAATTTTGTGTCTATTTCTAATAATTTTTTGTCTTTTTTGGGTCATTTTGTTTCTTTTTTTGGTCATTTTGTGTCTTTTTAATTAATTGTGTGTCTATAAATCCTGTGTGAAACGCTGCATGTTCCTCATTGGTGTTCAGAACGGTTTGAAAACGCTCTGTGACATCATCTGTTGGTCTCTGTGACTGTAAACACTCGAGCTGCTGTGGTGAGTAGATGATTGTCTGTAATAATAACTCAATGACAACATAACAAAGTGACCCTGAGTCTCAGTGAGTTATCAGACGTTTGATTGGAGCAACATGTGGAACAGAAACACTTTCCCTCCTGGAGACAAAAGAGGAGAGGAAACAAAAGACAGAGAAGAGGAGACGGTTTCTCACCGGTTTGGTGTCCTTCTCGAACTCGCTGAACATCTCTTTGATGTCTTTGAAGTCGGAGGCGAACGGAGCGTAGTGGAACGGGAAGTACCACTTCCAGGAGGCGCAGCCCTGCACACACACACACACACAATAATTATATCACCTTACTATGAGTCAGGAAGAAATCAACCAAACACCACATCAGCTGGGCATTTAGTATTTGGGTCAGTGACAAATAAGGGTTGGCAAGATGTCAAATGGTGTAAGCACAAAAAAATTATAAATATTAAATACTTCATCCACCTACAGTGTATTTCAGTGGACTTATACATATAATCACTTCATTTAAAAAAAAAAAAAAAAAAAAAATTTTTTTTATTATTTCAACATTTACACATTTCGTCAATATTGAACAGAACATATTCTAAACACAACCTTTTTTTTCTAAAGTTATGACAAATTATGTAAAAATTTGGTATATACCATAGTGTTGCAATGTAAACGCGGATTGTATTTTTTCTCATTTTAGTTCACATTTATTTTCCTGTATATAATCAGATATTTATGATAAAAAAAATACTGGTTACACCAACTGACAACTAACACTTATCTTCATAAATGATCTGTGGATTAATTGTAAGGCTGCGAATAACTAATTATATTAGTATAGGGTGTCCATAAAGACTCTATTACAACTATTACAAAGGAAGCTGATGAGATATCTTAATCAGATTTGTTGTATGTAGTCAGTCGTTAACGAACATCTATAAAAATGTGTCTACTCCTAAAGAGAAGGCCCAATGTGTCTCATGGTTTATTGAAAACCATTTTACCATTAACAGTTTATTGAATGGATTAATCACTATGTTTTTCTACGTACTCCAGTGTGTATAAAAACAAAACAAAAGATATATATACAGTCCCATGCAAAAGCCTGTTTTCATAACGGACGCTTTTATTTTGAAAGGACGAAAACAGACTTGATCCTGTCAATCGTAAAAACTAACTTAACTGAGATTAAAGTCTAAAGAAAACGTCAAGGAAAAATGCTGTAAAAATAAGAAAGCTTTCAAAAATAGAAATGTTAAGTTTATTTTTATCAATTAATAAAAAAAATGCAAAGGGAGTGAACAGAAGAAAAATCTAATCATTATTTGGTGTGAAAGCATCAATTCTTTTGATTTCTTCACACCTGCCTCAGACTTTTGCACAGTACTGTATACATACACACACAGGATTAAGTGACATTAATGCAGAAATGTGAGATCTAACATGTGTAAGTGCTGATTTCCTGACTGACAGAATGAGAAACTTAAAGACGACGAGGAAATGGAAATAAAAAAGCTTTTCTTTGCCCTTTTTCCTACAGAAGTTCTCCTGCAGCACAAAGCTTAAAATCCAATCTGATCAGACCAACGAGGATCACTGACATTTAAAAACCTTCACCAGCCCGAATCCTGATCACACACACACACACACACACACACACACACACACACACAGTGGGGTTTAAACTCTACATGTGAAACTTCACTGTGGACGGAGAGTCAGGGCTCATTCATTGTTGCTTTAGCTACAGTGGGGTAGGGCTGGGAGATATATCCATATTGTTTTCTTCAATTTCTTGTTCATTTTAATGTCTGGTACAACTAAAGGTACATTTGTTTGGACAAATATAATGATAAGAACAAAACTAGCTGATAAGAGTTTAATTTAAGATCTGATATCTAGACATTTAACATGGTTTTCTTAATAATCGGTTTGGTTATTATCAAGAATGTTTCCATGACTGTAGATGTAAAAAAGACTAAAAAAAAGACACAAAATGACCAAAAAATAAATGTAAAAATGACAAAAAAAAGACATAAAATGACCAAAAAATAGATGTAAATTGACTAAAAAAAGACACAAAATGACCCAAAAATAGATGTAAAAATAACCATAAAAAATACACAAAATGACCAAAAGACGCAAAATTACCAAATATAGATGAAAAAAAGACTAAAAAAAGATGCAAAATTACAAAAAAATAGATGTAAAAATGAGTTTACAAGTTTCTTGTGCGTTTTAATGTCTGGTACAACTAAAGGTACATTTGTTTGGACAAGTATAATGATAACAACAATAATAGCTGATAAGAGTTTAATTTAAGAGCTGATATCTAGACATTTAACATGGTTTACTTGATAATAACCAAAACAATTTTCAATAAACCCATGTTAAATGTCCAGATATCAGCTCTTAAATTAAACTCTTATGACTTATTCTTGTTGTAATCATTATATTTGTCCAAACGGTTTCCATAAAACAACTTGTGACATGTCATATTTAGCTTCGACTTTGACTGAACATTTGCTCTCACTTTGTGATAAAAATATCAGGATATATATCGTCCATTTTTAAAACTCATCTTAAAACCTATTTTTATTCCTTTTAACCGCGCATGAGACTCTGCTCTTGTTTTCAGTGTTTCGTGGTTTGCTTTTATTTATTGTTTTTAAAAAGCAATGAAACTATTTATTGTAGTGTCTGTTCCCGGTTTATTTATTGTAGCGTCTCTTTAGATAGATAGATTTTTATTTATTTATTTATTTCTCCCAAGCTGGGAAATTACAGTGTACAGCACTTTGTTGTAATGTCTGTGGTTGTTTTAAAGTCCTTTACAAATAAAGTTGAGTTGATTTCCAGCCTAAATATATCGGGGTATGACTTTTGGTCATATCGGCCAGCCCTACAGTGGCAAAAAAAAGGGAACGAGAAATATAAAACCGAGGCGAGAAAATGTTCCCCAACACCTGCTGAGAGGCATCTCAAAAATAATTCCCCTCCTCAGCTCGGGGTTTCTAAAATGTTTACGCGGGAGCAGAGAAGAAGACGAGGAGGAGGAGGAGGAGGAGGAGGAGGAGGAGGAGGAGGAGGAGGAGGAGGAGGAAGGATAGAAAGCTAACCCTGCAGATCCAGTGTTTGGACCTCTTATTCTTCCTCACACCAAAGAACGACCTTCACGTCCAACAACAGCTCTGAGAGGAGGAGGAGGAGGAGGAGGAGGAGGAGGAGGAGGAGATCCTCTCGGCTGAGAGATGTGAGGATCGGAGGGTTTTGCTCCATTATTAAAGGTGCTCATTCAGATGATAATACGGGACTTTACCATGATAAAAGCCGGAGGAGGCTCCAATCTCCGCACTCTAAATAATCGCACGGATCGTTTATGATAATGTGACGAAATGTTTTGTCTGGAGGAGAAAATTCATCGGCGACCTCGGCCCGCCGGGTCAAAGACCACAAACTGCGACAATAAAAACAAACATTTACGGTTACGACTCATAACAGTCGACACGAGGAGGAAAACTGTAGAAAACGCAGTTAATAAACAGGAAAAGATGGACAGTAATTCACTTCTACTGCTCGTTTAATCTAGATGGTTCTTATGGTTCTTAACCTGCTGCCCCCGCGACCCGGCCCCGGATAAACAGAGGAATATGGATGGATGTTTTTAAACACTTGTTGCCACAACTCATAGCAATAATCCAAGAGCATTGAATAAGAAAAATAGGTAATAAGAGTTTAATTTAAGAGCTGATATCTAGACATTTTCCATGGTTTTATTGATAATAACCAAAAGTATTAACAAGAAAACTATTGAAAATGTTAAATTAAACTCTTATCAGCTATTTTTGTTGTTATCATTATATTTGTCCAAACAAATTTAACTGTAATTGAACCACACATCTATATATTGAGACAATTGTACAACCCAGATTCCAATAAAAATGGGAACCTGTAGCACGTAAATAAAACCAGAATGCAGCAAATTCAGACAGTATATTGATAAAAAAAACAATAAAGATTATCAGTTTGAACACAAATTAAACAGGAAAAGATGGACAATAATTCACTTCTACGGCTCGTTTAATCTAGATGGTTCTTATGGTTCCATGGTTCTTAACCTGCTGCCCCCGCGACCCGGCCCTGGATAAGCGGAGGAAAATGGATGGATGTTTTTAAACACTTGTTGCAGCAAGTCATAGCAATAATCCAAGAGCATTGAATACATATTTTCTTTGACCCTTTATAACATATACAATCTAAAGTCACTGTTTAATATGAATTTATAATCTATTTAAATCATTTTAAGGTATTTTCTGACATTTTTAGAGACACTGTGAGCTAAATTAATTACCGTAACACATTTTTTATTAAAAAAAACAAGCACGGCAAGCACTTAAATATGGTCAAAGGTAGCAGGTAGCACCAAAATGTATTTTATTAAAATATACACATATTTCAATGCAAACGATTCTATCATTACCGTAACATTTAACAATTTTTTTCTCATCAATTTACATTCAGATTTTGTTCTTTATACCAAGGTAAAAACCGTTATGTTTGATTATATTCTGTTAAATTATACATTTTTAAACAAATGTGTATTTATTTTTATAAAGTTTATTAAATATGTATTTAATACTATCTGGACGGTTCTGGATGGAAGGCCATGCTTAGCCTGCTGCCCCCGCGACCCGGCCCCGGATAAACGGAGGAAAATCGATGGATGGATGTTTTTAAACACTTGTTGCCGCACAAACTAACTAATACTTTTATTAACAATTAATCTGTTAATTATTTTGATCATTTATGGTTTAAGGGTTCTTCTGCAGTTACCACGGAATGCATGGATTTTTTTTTTAAGTGTATCTCAACTCATTAAACAACAAAAAAACATTTTAAATCCCAAATAATTCCGCAAAAACACATATTTTGAAATATATATCTATATATTGAGTCAATTGTCCAACCCAGACTACAAAAATAAAACCAGAATGCAGCAAATTCAGAATTCAGAGTATATATTGATTAAAACAATAAATATTATCAGTTTGAACACAAATTAAAGAGCAACTCATCATGTGAGAAACTCTAAACAGTAACTGTGACACTTTTCAAGAAAAAAGAAGAAAAGGTTGGTAAATAATTCACAAGCCATTAACTAATTAACCATCGTTTTAAGTCATAAAACTATTAATGACTTAAATAAAAAAATAACATTAAAAAAAATGCGCTTCAGAGAGTATATTGATAAAAAACCATAAAGATTATCAGTTTGAAGACAAAATAAAGTGTCTTTGTTCCTTTTCCGACTGAATATATGTCATAAAGAATTAGCAAATAATCCGTTTTATTCACGTTTTAAACAGCGTCCCAACTTTTGGGGAAATTAGATCGTAACTTGAACACAATGTGCTGCAGATGAGTGCTTTTAAAACGGAGCGACCAAGTGAGCAGAGAAGTCTCAAGAGTTGGTAAAAAATAGTGTAAATGCTTGAAAAGAAGCTTAAAATGTTAAGCTCAAATGGTTAGCTAAGTAATAGTAATGGATAAAAGGCTGAAATAAATAACTAGAAGTAATGAATATGTAGTGAAAACTAAAATGAATTGAATGTCTCAAGTAGTTCTAATCCAAACCAACCTAAAAAGATGAGTTACATTGTACGAAAATATACTGTAACACATTAAAAATAGTGTTAAATAACATCCAGTTTGTGCAGATTTTTAATAGAAAGTTCAAGCACTTTAAAGGCACCTAAAGCAATGATCCAAAGCTTTTATCATCACATCTAAACTGCTACAATAAAAGCAACTGCCAAAATAAAGTTTACTGCATTTCTTCGTTTCAGCAGTTGGGTGATTCTCATGAACATGTACAGCTCATAGCAATAATCCAAGAGCATTGAATACATATTTTCTTTGACCCTTTATAACATATACAATCTAAAGTCACTGTTTAATATGAATTTAGAATCTATTTAAACACTTTTAAGGTATTTTCTGATAGTTTTAGAGACACTGTGAGCAAAATTCATTACTGTAACACATTTTTAAATAAAAAAAAACAACGTTTTTTTCTTTTCTTTGCCAAGCACTTAAATATATATACACATATTTTAATGCAAACGATTATATCATTACCGTAACATTTAACCATTTTTTCTCATCAATTTTAGTTTAGATTTTGTTCTTTATTATTCTTTATTTTATTTATTAAATATGTATTGTATATAAGTGTGGGGAAACCATGACATTTTTATCTGGACACATTACAGTAATGAATTTGTGAATCAAAAATATGTTTAAAAATATAGAAAATATTATTTTAACACAAAACAATGAATTGTGCCTCATTTTGGCTATTTTGTTAATTCATATAAAAGTGAAATATATTTAGTTTGATAAAGTACGTCCTTATAATCTTCACAGACAGAACTGAACTTAAAAAATCTGGAATAACCTAAAAAAGGAATAAAACTTTTCTTTTCCTATTAATAAAAGAGTTGGATACATTAAATATTACAGTCTTGTCTTCCCACTTTGTCGGTTTGGAAGAAAAAACTGATTTATAGACTCACATCATTCTTTAATCATTATTTTAATCTCTTTTTTACCTCTATACTTTAAATGTATTTATTATTTTTAGATGTTGGGATTGGCTAAGGTGGAGTATATACAGTAGCTATAATAAATAAATAAATAAATACTTTTTTTCGTTGGGATCACACTTCAACAAAATAGTGTTTGAAAAATAATTTTAAAAAATCTGGAATAACCTTAAAAAAGGAAAAAAAATATTTTTCTCAGTCCATAAAATTGGAATTTTTTTCTTTTCCTATTAATAAAAGAGTTGGATACATTAAATAAGACGGTCTTGTCTTCCCACTTTGTCGGTTTGAAAAAAAAAAAAACAGCTATATAGACTCACATCATAAAAAACTCTCCTTCAGAACAGAGTGAGTCTTTTGTGTTTTGGATGTGATCACGGGGCTCTGAGGTGTGCGTGACCATAACTCTGGGTGTTGGTGGCGGTGGCGGACAGACAGAAGCGTGAATGTGCGGCGGCAGAGAGCAGACACGTCCCCGTCCGCCGAGGGCCCCGTAATGAATTCATGCGGCGCGTCCCCCTGAGAGGGGCCGGGGATTGGAGAACATGTGGAGTCAACACAGAGCGTGCATATAGACAGCTCACAATCAGCCGGCACAAATCCCCGCGGCCCGGCCCGAGGCGCCCCAGCTCTGCTCAAGAGGGCCCGCCGGTGATAATTTCATTTCGAGATAAAGATCAATATTTTACAACAATAAAATTATTTAGTGTATAATCACACTGCAAACAATAAAGTGGAGCCGCTGGCGTCTCCGCTGTGTGGAGGTTTATTTGTTGAAACACTCGACGGTAAGCACTTCTTGACTTTTAACTAAAAGAAGAAAAAAAACCTGTCGCTGTGTTGGAAATGCAGGGAAACGTTCGCTTCTCTTCTCTTTGGATAGAATGAACGAGCTCCAGCTGATATCATCAAATATAAAGAACTTTTAGTTTAAAAAAAAAAAAAACCTGATTAAAACCTTTGCAGCATTCTTTTGGATCTGTGAAAACTGGTTTATCTTATGAGAGTGTTCCTAATCAAATATTAATTAAAATATAAATGTTGTGATATATATATATATATATATATATATATATATATATATATACACACACACACACACATATATATACACATATACATATATATCCACATTTACATACATATACACACACACACACACAGGACAGCGCAAGAGCCTGTTTTGACAATGGACGCTTTTATTTTGAAAGGACGAAAAGAGACTTCCTGGCAATCGTTTAAGTGAGATTATTCTGTAAAGATGTTTTATGTTTTAGCCCCGGAGAAGCATGAGTTTTCACAATAATCTCCATGTTCAAATGTGTTTTGTGTTTAAATAAATTTTGGATAAAATTAAACTCAGTAATTCATGCTAGCAAGGTCATTTTGACATCTACAGTCATAGAAACATTCTTGATAATAACCAAAATCAATCAACAAATCAACAAAACCATGAAAATTGTCTAGATATCAGCTCTTAAATTAAACTCTTATCAGCTATTTTTGTTGTTATTATTATATTTGTCCAAACAAATGTACCTTTAGTTGTATCAGGCATTAAAATGAACAAGAAATTAAAGAAAACAAGGTGGTCTAATATTTTTTTCCATGACTGTATTTGGAACATAACAGTTTGAACCAGATATTCAGAATAAGAGTTGAAACGGTTCAAACATGCAGTGTTTGGTTGTATAATGAGGCTTATTAGACCTGGATTTTTGTTCTCTAACACGGCTGTAAATCCTCCAAAAGCTCTGCTGAACACCAGAGTCAACATTTAAACACTCCAACAGGACTTTCAGGTCACGTTTGGAGAGAAAACAGGCCGTTTCTCTGCAGGAGAGACACATTACAGGTGTAGTATGTGACAGAGTTTCAGTGTCTGAGTTGACGTGAGTGAAGCAGCAGAGTGATGCGAGTGTTACCTGGTAATAGTAGCGCAGCACCCAGCAGAGACCCTCCACGTACGACCGCACCACCTTCTTCCTGAACTCCTCATCCATCACGTCCACATCAAACTTGGTCTTGTAGTATCTCTGCTTCCAGCCCTCCTCCCACAGCCTGCAGCACACAGTACATGTAGAAAGATGTTACACTTACAGATACAAACTGGTGAAAAGATGCATCCTGCACTAGTTTATTAATCCCATATACAACATTAACTAATGTTTACACTATTAAACTAAACTAGAAAATTTCCTCTGGGGAAATTTTGAAAGGGCCACGGGGGCTACTGCCGGTGTGTGTACACTATGATGAGATTCTTCAGAGATTTCAAACTATGCTCTTTAACCTCAAAATGTGTGTGTGTGTGTGTGTGTGTGTGTGTGTGTGTGTGTGTGTGTGTGTGTGTGTGTGTGTGTGTGTGTGTGTGTGTGTGTGTGTGTGTGTGTGAAACGTGTATCTGGAGGAGTGTGCGCACTTACGCGCACATTTGTGTGTGTGTGTGTAGCGAAAATCGCATAAAGTTACGCGCGTGCGTGTGTGTGTGTGAGTGCGTGTGTGTGTTTGAAGCATGTGTATGCATGTGTGAGGAGTGTGCGTGCTTACGCGCATGTGTGTGTGCTTCTAACTGTAATCAGAGCAAAGATCAAAGGCAATCACAGCAAAGCAATCAACAGAATTAACTGCCAAATGTCGAATGTCCCGGAACACTGACAGCAGCCAGAGGTGGACAGACTGGAATTTCTGGCCTCGAACAGAAAGCATTTTTGGCAAAACCATAATACCTATCATTGATCCGACTTCACTTTGAGCGTCCTGAGTTCTTCCTGAACGTCTACATATGTTTCTTTTTAAGAAAAATAGCTTTGTTAGAGCGATCTAAAAAAAACTGTTCCATCTCCCTTTTTTCAGAAATCGACCTGTTTTTAATATGGGAGCCAATGAGGCTGTTGGTGGTGTTGGTGGATCATCTGTGCGTCCTACGCCCAAACTATAACTCTGACAGCTTTACCAGAGGATTGTGAGGGAGAAGACTAATTTTCCTACGTTTCTATGTATAAATTATTTCTGTAGAGTTGAATTTGTGGCCTGGAGCGCAGTTTTCAAATTTAGTTTTTGACAGTTTTTTCTCTCCCTCTACACTCTGGCGATGATGTCACACACTGTGACACGAACATTCCGTGCAATACACACCCATTATAATCTCAGAATTTCTCCAAAAATGATCATGGTCATTGAACAGGGATTGATAAAAAACTATATGACCTATCGAAACGCAAATTAATACACCGATACACAAGAAATATGTTTAAAAATATTATTTTAACACAAAACAATGAATTGTGCCTCATTATGGCTATATTGTTCATTCATATAAAAGTGAAATATATTTAGTTTAATAAAGTATGTCCTTATAATCTTCACAGACAGGCTTCATGAGAATCACCCATAAACTGTCGATTTTCTGTGTCTTTTTGTTCCCCATCACTTCTATTATTTGTGCCCTTGAAATGTAAAATGTATTGCACCATTAAACACGAGTATAAGTGACAACTGGAGGAGACAATCGCATGTTTATTGTGCAAATGTACCTAAATGATACATTTGCTTGTTAAAATGCTGCCCTGTACATCTATAGGCTGCAGGAGAAACCTGCATTAACTTCCTCCCGCTGCTGGAACAGTTTAATGGCTTTGACTTCTTGGTAGATTTGGGCCGGCAAAGCCGTTCTGCACACATAATCAAGGCCGCGCGAGCATCTGTGTGTTGGATCCTCGGAACGGCCCGCGGGGAGCGCCGGCTCCTGAGAGGAAAGCCTCCATGAATACCAATTTAGCCCGATGGATTTAGCAGCTTTGAACGAGTGCGTCACAGAGGAATTTACTCCAATATTCCTGCTTTCCATATTAATCACGTGCAGAGGGACGTGGGAGCTGCTCAGCAGAGAGGTGAGAGGGTGTGTGTGTGTGTGTGTGTGTGTGTGTGTGTGTGTGTGTGTGTGTGTGTGTGATAATTGTATGTGGGTGATTGTCATGAAGCCAGTCTAAGTTCTGTCTGTGAAGATTATAAGGACATACTTTATTAAACTGAATATATTTCACTTTTATATGAATGGACAATATAGCCAAAATGAGGCACATCAGTTTTTAATTTCAACTTAATTCATAATTTTAACAGCTGCTGGTACAACAAACCTGAACTCGCAGACTGAACTGTCAGTGTTTGAGGTGCTTTGTGGGTAATTTTTTTTCCAAAAAAGATGAAGGTGTGGAATAAGAATGATATATTCCGTTCTGCTAAATCAATAAAAGAGTACTCTTTTTTTTTTTTTTTTAGATTATTTTTTTGGCATTTTGTTGCTTTATTGATAGTGAGAGATAGAAAGGGGGTGATAGAGGGGAAGACATGCGGCAAAGGGAGCTCAGGCCGGATTCGAACCCGGCTCCGCCGCAGCACACGGCATACATGGTTAGCGCTCTACCGGTGTGAGCCACCGGGACGCCCCAAAAAGAGTACTCTTTTAAAAGTGCTGAGAGTAATTCAGGCCTTTGTGTGTGAATACACTTCTACCTGATTCATCACCAAGAAGCAGGCTTAAATGTAACTTCCACAGGCTGCAGTGTATAAATCTAAACACCAGATGTGTCACATGGTTTACCTGACGTTGTCTTCAGGCTCCGGCTCGCTGTCGCTGTCTTCAGCTTTCCTCTTCACCCCCCTGTTGTCTGCGCTGCCGCTGGGCCCTGCAGACGGCTGAGACACAATCAACAAAACAGTAAATATACACATCAGAAACCAAATGAATCTTTCACACAGCTTTCTGTTGCTTTTTTGCCCTTTCAGAGGCTGTAGTGGGCTCAGTTTAAACACTAGTGTAGATACAGGTATCATATGAAACTAGAAGACCTACAAAAAATTGGTAAAATTTTAGCGAGGGCAAAACTGACTCAAATTTGACTATTTTTTAACCACTCAAGAATTCATTAAAATGGTTAAAAAAGTAAAATAAATTTTAAAAAACTCCAAAATACCACTTTAAGACACCAACATCTAGAGGAACAGCATCAGAAAATCCATGCTGCGATTTGGTTTCAAGAACTTTTGATGTTTGAGATTTATGCAGAATTTCATTTTCAGCAATTGTATGGCGAGCACTTGTGGTGTGTAAACTGCTGAGAAATCATTTTTACCACTTGATAATTGATAAAAAAAAATAGTCAAAAATCCCTTCAAAATATTGCATTCAGACCCCAAGATCTTGAGGGAACAGCAGAGAAAAATCCATGCTGTGATTTAGTTTAAAAAACAGTTTGTCATCATTTAGTAGATTTGTGTATTTTGTGCGATTGTATGTTGTGTTGCCTGCTGATAAAGCCCCTTATTGTCACTATATTGTCACTATAGTGTGTCAGCCATCCATCCTCTGAATGCTCCAGGTCTCTAGTCTGGATGCTCCAGGTCTCTAGTCTGGATGCTCCAGGTCTCTAGTCTGAATGCTCCAGGTCTCTAGTCTGGATGCTCCAGCTCTCTAGTCTGAATGCTCCAGGTCTCTAGTCTGAATGCTCCAGGTCTCTAGTCTGGATGCTCCAGGTCTCTAGTCTGAATGCTCCAGGTCTCTAGTTTGTGGTTGTAAAGTTTCATGAGGCTGTGATTATCCTAGAGGTCACAGCAGCTCATTTTATACACTGAGCTCAAGTTTCACTCACTAACATCATCACACATGAAGAACATTGGGCTCATTGAATCCACAAGAGTCTCAGCTTTACACTCAGACCCCATTTATGCAGCTCACAGACTGTTTAGGGACCCCAGGATGCACAAAGATTCACATACAAGAGGACACAATAACACATTTTAAGGGATGGTTTCTGTCCCAAACTGCATGTTATCAGCATAAAGTGGGCATGTCTGTAAAGAGGAGACTCGTAGAACTCGTTTTATTTCAGATATTTGGAAGTCAGAAGTCAAGGGACCCCTTTGGGGACTAATATCTCACATGAAGAACATTGGGCTCATTGCATCCACAAGAGTCTCAGATTTCCAGTCAGACCCGATTTTTGCAGCTCACAGACTGTTTAGGGAGTGTGTACAAATATTTATATGCATGGAATCAGCATAAAGTGGGCATGTCTGTAAAGAGGAGACTCGTGGGTACCCATAGAACCCATTTTCATTCACATGTCTTGATGTTTAAGGTCAAGGGACGGCTTAAAAAAATGACCATTTGGCCTCATTGAATCCACAAGAGTCTCAGCTTTCCAGTCAGACCCGATTTATGCAGCTCACAGACTGTTTGGGGAGTGAGTACAAATATTCAAATCCACCATTTTTAGCACATTTATATGCATGGAATCAGCATGAAATGTAAAGAGGAGACTCTTGGGTATCCATAGAACCAATTTTCATTCAGATATCTCGAGGTCAGAGGTCAAGGGGACTTGCTTTGAAAACGGGCATGCCAGTTTCACCCTCACAGAAATGTAACTTTCTGTTTGGCATCAACAGATATGTGAGGTCTTTTTAGTTTAATATCTCTCAGTATCTTCGCTGCAGTGTTAACACCGAGCCTTTTACAGCCTCTGAAAGGGAGAAAGTTGGCCAAGGACACGGGGGATCTTCAAGGAGTTGAAGAAGTTAAACACATAATAGAGAATGCATTACAACATGCTGTAAAGAAACATTAAACTGCCACAGATTCAAGATCAAAGGGACAATTTTACACTATGCTACCTCTGTTTTTGACAGCGATGTACATAATAAAGACAACGAGAGGATTATAAAATCAGATGAACCCTGCCCTGCTGTCAGGCTGTTTATATATATCTGTGTGTGTGTGTGTGTTTTATGTTTGAAGGAAGAGGACGGAGAGAAAGAAATGTATAAATCACTACCGCATCTACTTAGCCTTCCTTTTTTCCTGAAGCCTTTGTGCTCGTCTCATTCATGTGCTAATGTATGTTCAGCTATTGTTGGTCGATATATTAAAAGCGGAACACGGGCAGAGAATTTTTTACAGCTTAAGAGAAGCGTTAAATGGAAACATGACCGTGAATTGAAGCGCGAGACGTCGACCACAATCCAACTTCAAATATACATGAAAAGTGACAGCTTTTGAAAATGACTGACGTTAACCACTTTCCAAGGACTACATTTACATAGTTCGCTTAAGAAGAGTTTAGATTCTGTTTGCAGGGTTGTCACAATAACACAATTATTATTTTTATATGTTATCCTGCCTAAATACCTCTATACCAGGGGTCTCAAACCCGTGGCCCGTGTCTATTTTTGGTAATATTGTTTCTTTTAAAAAAAAATATTGAGTCTTTAATATTTTTTGGGCTTTTTAAAATTATTTTGTGTCTTTTTTTGTATTTCTGTGTCTTTTATCTGTAATTTTGCGCCTTTTTAAAATAATTGTGTGTCTTTTTTTAGTAATTTTGTGTCTTTTTTTTTTAATTTTGTGTCTTTTTTTTGTAATTCTGTGTCTTTTTTTGGTCATTTTATATCTTATTTAAGCAATATAGTTTTTTCTGTTTTTTTGTCTCTTTTAGGTCATTTTGTGTCTTTTTGGTCATTTTGTGTCTTTTTAAAGTAATTTAGGTTTTTTTTGTCATGTTGTGTCTTTTTTTGGTCATTTTGATACTGCCTCCAGCGGCCCCCAGGTAATTTGAGATTGAGACTCCTGCTCTATACGGACACTGAAACGACACCACAAACACCTGGAACACTTGGAAAAGCAAGTATAAATAGATGACAGTACATAAAAAATAATGTTTTTTTAGTATTTAAAAATACATGGCGATGTATTTATTAAAACTGTACATGTGTGCAATACACTGATGTTCCCTGTTAAGTTTTTGTGATTTATTTGCTTGTTAACTCTATTTTCTCAACCTGATGACACTAGGGGAGAAACAGCGCCCCCACCACTGCACCAGTAACCATTCAGGCTGAAAGTGGAACTGCAGGGTGATTGTAACTTACATTGCCACCGTTCCTAATCGAAGCCTTCAGAGACTGAGCTGCATCCTGGAGAAGAAAGGAAATAATTCTAGTCTTCATTTAAACATTATGTTTTAGGGTTTAAAAAGGAGATCAGTAACTTGCTCAGCTCGCTAAGAATATTCAGGCTATACAAGAGATCATTTTCAGGGACATTTATCAAGATATGAGCGATCAATGGTGAATAAATGACTTTAACCCTTAATAGGGCACTCATTGAAATACTTGCAAATTCCAAATTTCAACCCTAGAGAATATTGGAGGATATTACATACAGCCAGAATGTGTAAAAAAAAAAAAAAAACATACGGACCCAGGGAGGAGTAATGTTTACAAAATTAAAGTGGCAAATCGAGAAAAAAATGTGCAGATTTATGAGATTTAAAGTGGTGAATCTGCGAGAAAAAAGTTGCTTTTTTTCCCCACTTTCTTCTCGTAAATCTGCTACTTTTTTTCGCGCAGATTTGCCACTTTAATCTAATAAATTTGCAACTCTAAATATTACAAATCCATGTAGTTCTACGACCTCACAGAGAGACATGGGGGCCCCATTTTGATATCCACTGAAGTTACCAAATAAAGTTCTTCGCCCGATAAAAGGTTAAACTCTACGTCACATAATTAAAATGAAGCTTTTATAGACCTGTAAGAATGACAACAGAATAAAAACTCTTCTTCCCTTTTGGATTTTTTGAGCAAAAACCACCAGAAACTGTTTAATTTCCCTGCCGTACCTTGTTGTGCTGCATCCTCATGTCGTAGGCCTGGTGCCGGGCGTTCTGGACGGCCTCGGGCCGGTCTCTTCTCCCCAGGGCCTGAGGGGCGAACTGGCCCGTGGTCATGTAGGCGGGACCTCGCTGCTCCGCCTGTAATAACGGAGAGAGGAGTTAGGAAGAGGAACGTCAGCCTCGACACCGAGACAAGCCGGTCCAATGCTCCAAGAGAAGGACACGAGAGGCTTGGGAATAAAGAAGAACCATCAGCACCTGGATCTTTATTACCTTTAGCTGGGTGATTCTCATGAACCAAAGTATCATTCCCAAGAAAAGGTTAATACAGGGGTCTCAAACTCAAATTACCTGGGGGCTGCTGGAGGTAGTATCAAAATGATAAAAAAAAGACACAAAATTACACAAAAAAAAAAGAAAAGAAAATGACCAAAAAATACACAGAATTACCAAAAAAGACACAAAATTATTTAAAAAAAAAGACACAAAATGACCCATAAAGACACAAATTACGAAAAAAAACACACAAAATTACCAAAAAAAGACAAAATTACCAAAAAAGACACAAATTATTAAAAAAAAAAGACACAAAGTTACCAAAAAAGACACAAAATTATGGAAAAAAAAACACAAAATTACCAAAAAAAGACACAAAATTACCAAAAAAGACAAATTACTAAAAAAAGACACAAAACGACAGAAAAAAACTAAATTAATTAAAAAAAGACAAAATGACCAAAAAAACCCACTAATTACCAAAAAAAGACACAAAATTACCAAAAAGACTAAATTACTAAAAAAAAGACATATTACCAAAAAAGACACAAAATTATTTTAAAAAGACAGAAATGTATTAAAAAAGACAAAATTATTTTAAAAACGATGTTAAATTATTTTAAAAAAAAAAAGACAAAATAACAACAAAAAAAAAGACACAAAATTCCCCCAAAAAGTCATTAAAGGGACCTTCCACACACAACACGGTAAAGTGCCATTCATATAAACTCACATTAAACTTTCATATCAAGGTGGGGGCCACAAAATATCATCATGAGGGCCACAATTGGTTTTCCATGACCGTGTGAAGTCTTGTTCATACAGTTTCATCAGGTAAGATTTTGTCACTACTATGAAAAGAAAACAGCTCCAGCATCCTCCAGCTGCTCTACTCACCTTCATCCGCTTTTTTTTCTCTTTCATTCTTCTCTTGAAGCCCTCCTGAAACAAACAAAGCACAAGCAAGATCATTTCCCTCAGATTTACTGTTTTCATCTTGTTTTTAGACTAAACACCTTTTTTGCAGTGAACACATCTCAGCCCATAATTTAAAAGAACTGATGCAACTATAAAACCTTATAAATACTGTTGGGTTTTTTTTCTTAGAGCCAAAAGTTGAATGCTGTTGAATTGCTGTGTGAGGTTGCAGAGATCTTACGTCGTCCTCTTTGCGTTTCTTGAAGATGTTGTCCTCGGCGACGCCCACCGCCTGCATGATCAGCTCCACCCGCTCCAGGTTCACGTATCCGTTCTGGGTCAGGTAACCCTGCAGAGAGACACGGGGGACGGTTACACCACAGAACTACAGGGGACTTTAACACACGGGTCAAAAACTCACGGCCCAATCTTGTTTTAGTAATTTTGTGTCTATTTTTAAATAATTGTGTCTTTTTTTTGTCATTTTGTGTGTGTTTTTGGTAATTTTGTGTGTCTTTAAAAAAAATAATTTTGTGTCTTTTTTTTGGTAATTCTGCGTCTTTTGGGTCATTTTGTGTTTTTTTTGGTAATTCTGTGTCATTTTAAAATAATTTTGTGTCTTTTTTTAGTCATTTTGTGTCTTTTTTTAAAATAATTGTGTCTTTTTTGGTAATTCTGTGTGTGTATTTTTAATAATTTGGTGTCTTTTTTAAATAATTTGGTGTCTTTTTAAAATAATTTGGTGTCTTTTGGCAATTCTGCATCGTTTGGGTCATTTTGTGTCTTTTTAATAATTGTGTCTTTTTTGGTAATTCTGTGATTTTTTTTGGTCATTATGTGTCTTTTTTGTCATTGTGTCTTTATTAAGTAATTTAGTGTTTGTTCAGTCATTTTGTGTCTTTTTTGTCATTTTGTGTCTTTTTTGTCATTTTGTCCCTTTTTTGTCATTTTGTGTCTTTTTTTAAGTAATTTAGTGTTTTTCAGTCTTTTTTGTAATTTTGTGTCTATTTTTAGTAATTTTGTGTCTTTTTTTGGTCATCTTGATACTGCCTCCAGCGGCCCCCAGGTAATCTGAGTTTGAGACCCCTGTTTTAAAAGAATAAAAACTGTTGCAGATACTTACTCCAGTTTTGTGCACGACGTCTTTGTAGATGCCGACCAGACGATCTATGGCTCCCTCTCTGGAAGACATGAAAACAAACACCGGTGAACATTTAAAGCCAATAAACTGACACCAAACATGATTTATCTGGATCAGCTGCAGGACGTTTGGCTTCCCTCTCAGCCTCTCTGGCAGGTAACCAACAAACATCCACAGCTCTATTTTATCCTTGTACAAATAATAAAAGACCACAGAAACATAGTGAAACAGAATAATAGATGTGTGAACTTGTTGTAGAGGTCAAAGTGAAGTGACGGCAGGATTACCATCACTGTGAAAGTGAGTAAGAAAGGAAACACCTGCAGCATCTACAGCAGCACAATGCAACCGTCCTGCAATTAACCCGGGTTTTGTGAAGCTCCAAGAAAGCACAAGTCTCAAGAAACTGGGGAATAATTGAGTCTGCAGGCAGCACTGAAAAGATCCTGCAACTGCACAAGAATATTTATGACACCTGAGTACCTCAAGGTCTGGAATTTAGTTAAAGGAAAGCCGTTTTAAAGAGCTTTTAATAGACACACAGATGCAACTGCTAACACTTTTTTTTGGAAATTGAAACCAGCTTTCAGCTAAAGGCTTCCCACATATTTTCATGATTTAAAAACTTTTCAAGGACACATTATATGAAATTTCGAGTCGATTCAAATGGAAAATATTGTGTTAAAATAAGTATCACAATCAGTTAGAATATCATAGAAAAGTTTATTTATGGGTCAGTGACAAAAAAGGGTTGGCAAGATGTATGTAAAATGGTGTAACCATAAAAAATGATAAATATGAAATACTTATTCCACCTACATTGTATTTAAGTGGACTTAAACATAATTATTTCATTTTAAAAAACATCAAATGCCTTTTTGTTTTTAGTATTTCTACATTTACACATTTTTTCAAATTAGATTTTGCAAATCTGAGCTAGGCGGCAACCTCCGAGGCAAACCAGGAAGTGCCTTAAGTTGCATTATACCAAAAATTCCAGCAGGGGGCGCTGATGGTGGCTGCAAAAGCATTTGGGTCCATTAATTTCAATACAAAATTAGAAAACTTCTCACTTGATTTATTACCTCAGAAATGTTTTTCAGGACAACACTATGGTCTCAATCACTGGTAAAAAAATCTTCTTCAAGACAATTTGATGTTAATAGTGTAAATAATGGCCCCATTTAGAAGAAAATAGAAGATAAAGAATCGTATGATTTGGGGCGGGGCTACCTTTGATTGACAGGTCACTACCAAGGCGAGCCGTCATCAGGAGAGAAGCAGAACAATGCGTATCCACGGCAACATGTCAATAAAGTTATATATAACGTTATATAGATATAAAAAAGGACGTTTAGCGGTTTGGTCTCATAACTTTGACCCTTTCACTGTATTTTCACTTAATGACAGTTTATTTGAATGTTTTGTTCATTAAATGTCTTGTTCAGAGTTTGGTTGGACTAACAGACACTCCAAGGAGTCGCTGCTCATTTTTCTGAGGTCAGTAACAAACATTTAGTTTTTGTTTTTTGCCAAAACTAACATCCCAGTTAATGCTAACACGAGTCAGTCAGGTGGAGGTGTTGCTCACAGTCCAGATATGGTCTGCTCCCCTCAAGGCTTCCAACGGGCCACAAACAAACAGGTGACGTTACCATGACTACGTCCATTATTTATATCCAGTCTATGATCTGAGCACATAAAAAAACCAGGAGTCGTGAGGCTCACCTGATCTCTAAGGACGGCAGGTGCGGCAGGAAGTCGTTTCCAACAAAGAAGCACATGAAGACCCAGTCGTCCACGCTCCTCTCAAAGTCGAAGGGGAACGGCAGGCTGGCCATGGTCAGCTCTCTGGCCAGGTACTGGACACACGGAGGGACAAGTATTGAGTCATATAGATGGACATACTTTTCAGAGGCAACATTTACATATTAAACATACTTTTTAAAACTGGTCTTTTGTAATATTCACATTTATTTGAGGCACTAGATTTTAAGTCTTCATTAAATGTAAGCCATAATCATTATAATTTGAAGAAATTAAGACGTGAAATGTTTCATTCTGTGTGTAATGGATCTATATATAATGTGCTGAATTGAACTACTGACAGAAATAAACTTTTCTATGATATTCTAATTTATTGAGATGCACCTGTACATTGTGCATGATATCAAGAAAGGCAAACAAATACTGCATCACCTTTGTATACAAAATTACCAAAAAAGTATTAGTTGAATGGTAATTAGATGAGTCACGTAAATATTCAGTGTGATGGACATTAAACTTACTTTAGTGCCACTTTGCCAGAAGAAAAGCACTTCTGTGATTTATTCCTGAGAAAGTTAATATATATATAATTACCTCTCGCAGCACACACAGTCTGATGAATATGAACTCCTGCTCAGATGTCGGCATCGTGTCCGCAAACTCATCGTGCTGAAAGGAGAAAAACAGAGTTTAAGAGTCGTTTTGTGCCACATTTCTAGACATAGTTTGTTTTATTTTATAAATAATAACGTTAATAAAAGATGTAAAGTTAGAAGATAAACCAGGATGTTCATGGTCTGACTTTAATTTAACTCCTCCAGCATTATAATATGGGAGGTGATCCACATTTTTATTTTACAGAAATGTACCATTTGTAATATTTCTCTGTTTAAATAAAAATAAGGAATCAAAAAACATCTGACATTTGGTTTGTTTGTCTTTGCAGCTGAATTACATAACAAAATGTGTAATTTCTACCCTTGTTTTGGTTTTTAAATAGAATAGAATAATTAAAAAAAAACACATCCAGCCACATCCATCCATTCTTGTCCGCTTATGCGGGGCCGGGTCGCAGGGGCAGCAGGCTAAGCAGGGCATTCCAGCCACAGTGATTACAAAATCTACCAATCATGTGTCACATTTCCTTCATACCGTATTTCCTCAAATAGTAGCCGGGGCTTCTATTAATAAAAAATCAGTTTGGGACCCGGCTAATAATAGGGGCAGGCTAAGAAAATTAGAGCAGCTCTGACCGGCACTTTTTAGAGTGTTTTACACTGAGCATTGTAGCCAGTTACCCGGATGTCAGCCATATTGGAAGTACTCGGATGCAAACAAACAATGAACAGCACGCTGAATGTTCATTTTAAGCAGGATTTAAAATGTCTAAACTACTAAAAGCCCAGAAGAACGTGAGTAAACATATTTACCTACAGTACTAACTTGTGAGGCCAAACTTCAACATACAGGTGTTGTGTTGAAATATGTTGGCCTTGTAGAGAGAACTGTTTGGGGTTAATGCCGGCTTTTATTTACTAAAAATTGTTTTTACACCCGGTCACTAAATGAGGCCAGTCATTAATAGGGGAAATACGGTATTAGACTTCTCTATACATGAAGAGACTCACCTGTCCCTGCTTCTCTCTGGCCGTCCCCTGACAGTCTTTGATCTCGTGGCCGACCTGTCCACAGAGGGCGCAGGGGCGGGGCTTGTTGGGCTTGAACTCCTCCCTGATGATGGTGAAGTTTGGCTCGTGGGTGGCGAGGCCCAGCATGATCAGGTCGGCTGGTTACCGGGGGCAACACAGACAGAAAAAAGGTGATATTATTAGTCACAAAGACAGAGTTTAGACAGAGACAAATAAACAAGCTCTCTTCTGACTGATCTTGAGCAAACAAATACTTTTGCAGAACTTTGGGCCAACAGATAAAATTATGACAGTGAAATTGAAGCACATCTTGATGCTGTGAATGTCTGCAAATACAATAAGGAACATGCAAACAACAAACTGAGGATGCTAATCAACCCTTTATCGGGCGAAGAACCGTATTTGGTAACTTCAGCGGATATTGAAAATAAAAAAATAAAAATATTTCGAGAAAAAAGTTGCAAATTTACTAGATTAAAGTGGCAAATCTGCTTGAAAAAAAGATTTACGGGGAAAAAAGCCACTTTTTTCTTGCAGATTCACCACTTTAAATCTCATAAATCTGCGAATTTTTTCTTTTTTTTTTTTGCCACTTTAATCTCGTAGATTTATTTCGTGGGTGGCGAGGCCCAGCATGATCAGGTCAGCTGGTCACCGGGGGCAACCCAGACAGAAAAAAGGTGTTATTATTAGTCACAAAGACAGAGTTTAGACAGAAACAAATAAACAAGCTCTCTTCTGACTGATAACATTTATTTCCTCCGACAGCTCGGCGTCTCTGTTTGTTTCTCAGTAAGATTAAACAACCACAGGACAACTTTTCATAAAAGTTTGGATGCAAATCACAAATTACTAACTTGGCCTTAGTGGATCTGTGTCTCCTGGGCTCTTTTTGTTTTATTATTAAAGAACTCTTTCATTTGTTTTACATCTCAGACTGGAGTTTGGAGGCTTACCATCAGCTCCACACAGGCAGTGGTGTGTGTTGGGGTCGTGGTTGGGTTGAGCTGGAAAAGTGAAATCACAAACACGAGTCAACTAAATGTTTCACAGTTCAAAAAGCTTTTAAAAACCCACATGTACAGACTGGCATTAGTGCAATTATTCTAATGTTTTTACACATATTTAAAAAAAATTTCAAGTACAGCAATCCGAAAATTAAAAGGTACATTACAATCCAATCTAAAATTATAATAATAATAATAAAATAAATAGAAAAAAATATATAGGGAAAATTAAAATTAAAATAAAAATCGACCAGGCGAGGAACTTAGATCTCTATAAAACTCTTACAGGACATGAGAGACCATGTTCAAGAAATTCAAATAAAAATATTGATTACATCAATTCCTTGATCTTATCTGTTTGCCTGCTAGAATAGTATCAGCTCCAGCACTGTGCATTCTTGCCACTGAAAGCTCCATATTTATTATGTCAATGCATGTGTTAATCCAAACATATTTTAATTTTTGTTTCTATTATTTTATCTAATGCTTGTTCACCGTTTTGATGATGTTTTCTTATTTTGTTTTAACTGTTTTATTGCCTCAATGATATTGTATTTTGTAAAGCACCTTGTAACCCTGGTTCTTAAAGGGGCTATATAAATAAATAAATAAATAAATAAAATACGTTTGTCTACAAAGGTTCCTAACTATGTGTTGTGTTCATTAGTCCACATATTTCTGTCAGCATGACGTTCAACAACATATTCATCTTTATGGATTTGAAAATGCTTCTTTTTCTATAATTTATGACATTATACAGTCATGGGAAAAAACATTATACCACCCTTGTTTTCTTCAATTTCTTGTTCATTTTAATCCATGGTTTTCTCTTTTAATTATTTTGGTTATTACCAATAAAACCATGTTAAATGTCTAGATAACAGCTCTTAAATTAAACTCTTATCAGCTATTTTTGTTGTTATTATTATATTTGTCCAAACAAATGTACCTTTAGTTGTACCAGGCATTAAAATGAACAAGAAATTGAAGAAAACAAGGGTGGTCTTATTATTTTTTCCATGACTGTAACTGTGTTTAACTGCACAATATACAACTTATTTTTTATTCTCTCTTCTAACCATTATTGTGCTGTTTCCATAGAGGAACATGCCTTGTTTATGGCAGAGAATAATGAGGCTACAGTGAGAAAAATGTTCCAAAAGAAAGACAGTTTGGTTAAAGCATCAGTTATCATCAGTACCTCTCTGCCTCCTGATGTAGTCCATAATCTTGTGTTCACCTTCACCGGGAACACTGGCATCAGACAGGAAGACCTGGATTAATAAAACAAAACACCGGAAGATTAATGACGGTCTACACCAGGGGTCTCAAACTGAAATAACCTGGGGGCCGCTGGAGGCAGTATCAAAATGACCAAAAGAAGACACAAAATGACAAAAAAGGCGCAAAATTACAAAAAAAAAAAAAAAGACAAAATCACAGAAAAAAAACAAATTACTTATAAAAGAAACAAAATGACCAAAAAATACACACAATTACCAAATAAGACACAAAATTATTAGAAAAAGACACAATTATTTAAAAAAGGCACAAAATTATTAGAAAAAGACACAATTATTTAAAAAAGACACAAAATTATTAGAAAAAGACACAATTATTTAAAAAAGACACAAAATTATTTAAAAAAGACAATTTAAAAAAGACAAAATTATTTAAAAAGACAAAATTATTAGAAAAAGACACAATTATTTAAAAAGACAAAATTATTAGAAAAAGACACAATTATTTAAAAAAGACACAAAATTATTTAAAAAAGACAATTATTTAAAAAAGACAAAATTATTAAAAAAGACAAAATTATTTAAAAAAGACAAAATTATTAAAAAAGACAAAATTATTTAAAAAGACAAATTAAAAAAGACAATTATTTAAAAAAGACAAAATTATTAAAAAAAGACACAAAATTATTTTAAAAAGACACACAATTACTGAAACAAGACACAAAATGACCAACAACAAAAAAGACACAAAATTACCAAAAAAAGTAATTAAAGGGACCTTCCACACACAAAATATTGTCACGAGGGCCGCAATTGGTCCGCGGGCCGCGAGTTTGAGACCCATGTGTTAAACAGTCCATGTCAACAACCAACCAGGGTGCAACACATCAACACGAAAAAAACAAAAAAACTAATTATTGTAACTTTGTTTCCCTGATGAATCCATCGACTGTTTTGTCTCTAAAATGTGAAAACCTGAACCTCTGTTTGTGTCTGTTGGAGAGTTGAACTCACCGTGATGTTCTGCCAGCCCGGGTCGTTGCTGAGGCGCTCTGCCACGTAGTAACGCAGACACTGAGCCAGGTTGTCCATGAACTCTGTTCCCTGGAGAACAGGAACAGGTCAAATCATTAAACTCTGCTGTTACATTAAAAACAAACATTTATTTACACTTGGGAAAACATGCACCTTTTTTTTTTTTTAAGTGTACCATGTTGGCATTACATAAACAAACAATACATTTAGAATAAAAACATCAATAATCATGACTTAAAATAGGCAGTTTGCATATGTAAAAAGATGAATTACTTACTGGTGTGATACAGTTGCTGTCGAATCTCTCTTTAATCTCCTCAGGTGGAAGATAACCTCCTGCAGAGGAAACAAGGGATGTTACACTGAACATGAAGAGAAACATTATCACAGAAATGTAAAGTTTAGATTAGATTTGACTTTATTAATCCCACAGCAGGGAAATTTCTTTGTTACAGCCGCAAAATTTTCACACAATTTTAAAGATAAAGATAAAAAATAAACAATCTAAGAAAAGACATTTAACAATATACTATATACAACTTAGTGCAAATTAAGTGGAGTGTTAAACATCCAGAGAAAAACGTCACTTCAACTGTAAATTAAGGACTTAGAGACTGAGTCACCAGATTAATCATAATTAATTAATTAAAATTGATTGACATGAACTGACATGTTCAAGGCTATTTCGGGTAATATAACAGCACAAAGAGATTCAAAGCCATCCGTACAATTATTATAATATTATTTTTTCCCTGTTTAAATGTTTTTTGAGGAGTTTTCCCCGGCCGATGGGAGTCTAAGGACAGATGGAGTCGTTCCAGGTACAGTCTGTGAAGCCCTTTGAGGCAATTCTGTGATTTTGGGCGATATAAATAAAACTGACTTGACTTTACTGGTGCAGACTGGACGCTGAGGGGTTAACATCTCCTGCTCTGACTGCAGCTTGGAGAGACTGCTGCAGGAGGACTGGGCCGCTTGTGAGTGCTTTGGAACGGTGCCTGCTACTCGTTAAGAGGAGTAACGAGTCTCCAAAAGTCTCCAATAACACCAGAAAAAGTTGCTGGATTTGTCGCTAGTCGCAAGGGGTCTGAATAGTTGCTACATATAGTGACAAAGAGTCTCTAGACCAGGGGTCTCAAACTCAAATTACCTGGGGGCCGCTGGAGGCAGGATCAAAATGACCAAAAAAAGACACAAAATTACAAACAAAAAAAAAAGACACAAAATGACCAAAAGACAGAATTATTTTTTTTTTTAAATTACAAAAAAAGACAAAATTACCAAAAAAGAAAAAATATTTTTTAAAAAGACACAGAATTACGAAAAAGACACAAAATGACAGAAAAAAACAACCTAAATTACTAAAAAGACACAAAATGACCAAAAAGTTGCAAAATTACAAAAAAAAGACACAAAATGACCAAAAAGTGACAAAATTACAACAACAAAAAAAGACACAAAATTACTGAAAAATCACTAAATTACTTTAAAAGGACACAAAATAACAAAAAAAAAGACACAGAATTACCAAAAAAATACACAAAATTATTTAAAAAAAGACACAAAATTACTTAAAAAAAATAAGTAATTAAAGGGACCTTCCACACACAACACGGTAAAGTGCCATTCATATAAAACTCACATTAAACTTTCATATCAAGGTGGGGGCCACAAAATATCATCACGAGGGCCGCAATTGGCCTGCGAGTTTGAGACCCCTGCTCTAGAGGGTCTGAATAGTCGCTAAATATAGAGACAAAGTCGCGACCAAGTCATCAGATTAATCATAATTAATTAAAATTTAAAAAATAAACTGACATGTTCCAGACTATTTTGGGTAATATCACAGAACAAAGAGATTTAAAACCGTCGAGTTTGCAAAAAAACCTCTCAGACAGCACAAAAATTAGTCACACACACACACACACCTCTCTGGATGACCTCCTCCCTGATGCGACTCTTCTCCTCGGCCAGCTCGACTCCTTCTTTGGAGGCACGAAACCGTCGAGAGCGCTGCTGGTTCATCTTGGCTCGAGGGGCCTGATGGAGGCAAACACCGTGTTATTAATACTGTACAGGAGCCGATTCTCTATATATAAATAATAATATAATAACTTTATTTATATAGCACCTTTTAAACACAGCAGTTTACAAAATGCTTCAACAGAGAGCAGTTAATCACAAGGAGAATGATGCCATGAGGCTAAAAACAATTCTTACATTTAACCCATTTAAGGCGGGAAAGCATTATCGCATTTCTACCATTAAAACCTGTTGGGCGCTGTTGTGTTATTCTACCATTAAAGCCGGGAAAGAGGATACGTCGTTTTGTAGTTTTTGTAGTTTTTTTCCACCTATTTTCGGTCTCTTGGCCAATGAAATGCATCAGAGTACATGTGGGAGTGTCACAATGCATCATGGGACTTTTCCAGAACTTTGAAATCATCACCAAGAAAAGACACAAAATGACCAAAAAAAGACACAAAAAGACACAAAATGACCAAAGAAAGACACAAAATGACTGAAAAAGACACAAAATGACAAAAAAATGACATAAAATGACTTAAAAAAGACACAAAATTACTAAAAAAAAGTCACAATAGACACAAAATGACCAAAAAAAGACACAAAATTACCAGAAAGACACAAAAATACACAAAATGACAAAAAAAGACACAAAATGACAAAAAAAAACAAATTCATTTTAAAAAAGACACAAAATGACAAAAAACCCAAAATGAATTTGAAAAAAAGACACAAAATGACTAAATGTGGGAGTGTCGCAATGCATCATGGGACTTTTCTAGAACTGAAATCGTGGTGGAAGACGACTATAGTGGAGGGAGCTCAGATATAACAGCTATAAGCTCTCAAATACTTTTTGAATTTCATTTCTATCTGCTACAGAGGCTGAAAAATCTATTATTTAGTAGGAAGAGTTGACACTTCTGTTGAATTTACAGAAAAACTTCAGGTTTTAGGGGCTTATTTTAAAATCGCCAATCAGAGGTTTTACAGGCATTTTAGGCCAAAATGGGTTAAAGAAAAACAATAAGAGAGAGCAGGAACAATCACAGATACACAGAAAATAAAAGGGGTAAAAAAGTAAAAAGTGAAGAAGTAAAAGGAGTGCTAAGACAGAAAGCATTACATAAAAGCAGGTCTATAAAAGTGAGTTTTCAGAAGTGATTTAAAGGAAGTTATTGACTCTATAAACATAGTTTGAGTTTCTGCAGGTTTTCCTCACCACTCCGTCGATGGCCATGTAGAGAACTCTCCTGGGCCGCACGATGTTGAACAGGCGGTCGATGTATTCGAAGATGGCGACCATCATCTCGTCTTCGTTTTTGGGAGCGGGTCTGTGGAGAGCAGAGGTCAGAGAGTGAAGAGGGATCACTGCCGTTTAAATGTTTTTAATCCTCTGGGGTCTTTGATTTGTTTGACGTTCTTTAGTCACGTAAAACCAAAGAAATGATCCTTTATTATTTTCTCTTATTAGGTTATTAAGTTTACTGATATACTGTATGTTTTATGTGGTATTTATGTTTGATGTTTGTTTGTGTCTAGTTTAGTTTTAATGTTATTTAAAGTGTTAAAGTTCTTATTTATTATTGTTGTTTTATTTATTTATTTAGGTTGGTTTTGTGATTTTGTTTTGTTCTTCTTCCTTTTTTTTTTCTTACTGTGTTTGTCCATTGGTGATTTATGTTGTGTTTTGTTTCAATTAATAAGAAAAAAAGAAATGGTTTTAATTTGATAGTACAAAATGCTGTTGAGTTTTTTTGTCATACCAGAAAGAAAGAGATCAAACTGAACTTTGACTAAATCAGAAAGTCTTAAAAGAGAGGAGGTCCTACTTGTCTTCTGGATGTGTACAAGGGTGAATGATCCCATTCATGTCCAGGTACAAATTGTCGAATTCCACCTCGTTGGGGTTGGGCTTGGCCGTATCGACAGGAACACGCACTCCGTTACATTCTTTCCCCTGTGAAGATAAAAAAGAAAAGGACAAACATTTTACTTTCTTCTGAAGACATGATCACGTTTTTACAAATTGTTTGGTCGAGGCCTAAACAGCTGACAGACTCATTATACACACACACACGGCAGGAGCTGAAAAAGGCTCTTCTCCCTTTGAATATCAATGTTATAGTTGCAGGAGGGTTGTCACCATACTAAAATGTTCAACTGGATACCGATACTCAGAAAAATACTCGATACTCGATACCATTTTCGATACCACAAGGATAAAAACAAAGACCCTAAAATTTAACAGAAATATTTCTATTAACAAGAAAAATGCAACATGTAAAAATGAACAGAACCACAGGTTAAATATTTATGATAAAAAAACAGTTGTGCATATAGAAACTGCAACTATGATAACAAGCTTCAGGTCTGAGGTAGTGCAAGAAATAAATAAATAAATACAATAAACAATAAGGAGGCTGTATGCTGTGCACGGGGAGGGGTATCGATACTTTTGAAAATGAGTATCGTATCCGGACACAACGTTTTAGTATCGATACTTTTTGAGTATCGATACTTCTGACAACCCTAGTTGCAGGATATTGTGTTATTATTTATGATGGCATTAGGTGATTACAGACAATATTTCAGTTAATATTTTCTAAGAAAAGAATGGCTGTCTTAACATCGTTCAGTGATGGAAGAAGAATTCAGATTCTTTACTTTACTGTCCGATAGATAAAAAAGTTCTGCATCCAAAACCTAAGTAGCAAGCTGCATTAAAAGCAGTGGTGGAAGAAGTATTCAGATCCTTTACTTGAGTAAAAGTACTAATAACATACTGTGAAATGACTAGACTACAGTAAAAGTCCTGCATTAAATACATACTTAAAAGTACAAAAGTATCAGCATCAAAATGTACTTAAAAGTATCAAGTAAATCAATATCAAGTAAAAGTACTCGTTATGTAGAATGGCCCCACTCAGATTGTTTTACATATTCTAAATATGTGTAATAAAAATACAAGACTCACATTCAGCTTAATTAAAGTAATGCGTCCACCAGTTATATCGTTCCTTCATAACGGCTACAGTTTAAATGCCATGTTGGTATATATATATATATATATTTTGCCATGATCAACATTTGGAACCAAAAAGAAACAAAAAAAAACATAAATGTGATCTTGTGATTGTGTTTGATCCTGTCATCAACTCTGGTTTTTATTCTAGTGAGACTCTATTTTATTTGTGTCTTGTGTGTTTAGCCTAACAATATTGTGTCTTTTTGTGCATTTTTTTAGTCATTTTGTGTCTTTGTAAGTCATTTTGTGTCTTTTGCCATTCTGTGTCTTTTTTGTAGTAATTTTATGCCTTTTTTTAGTCATTTTGTGTCTTTTTTAGTCCTTTAGTCCAACATAAAATGTGATTTTGAATCTTTTTTTTTTTACTTTCAAAACACTATCATGCTTAATAAAGACTTTTAAATGTTGCAAATGTGACCAAAGGTGTCAAATCTAACATATAAGAGGGTTCCATCCAGTTCTATCATTTTATACTAAATATATTTGAGCTTGTCTCCAGTTTTACTTGGTATATCATCAACAAACATTTTGTGTCTTTTTTGGTCATTTTGTGTCTTCTTTTTAGTCATTTTGTCTTTTTTGGTCATTTTGTGTCTTTTTTTTGTCATTTTGTGTCTTTTTTTTTTGTCATTTTGTGTCTTTTTTTTGTCATTTTGTGTCTTTTTGTTAGTCATTTTGTGTCTTTTTTTTGTCATTTTGTGTCTTTTTGTTAGTCATTTTGTGTCTTTTTTTTGTCATTTTGTGTCTTTTTTTTGTCATTTTGTGTCTTTTTTTTGTCATTTTGTGTCTTTTTTTAGTCATTTTGTGTCTTTTTTTTGTCATTTTGTTTCTTTTTTTTTGTCATTTTGTGTCTTTTTTGTTAGTCATTTTGTGTCTTTTTTTAGTCATTTTGTGTCTTTTTTTAGTCATTTTGTGTCTTTTTTTTAGTCATTTTGTGTCTTTTTTTTAGTCATTTTGTGTCTTTTTTTTGTCAGTTTGTGTCTTTTTTTTAGTCATTTTGTGTCTTTTTTTTGTCATTTTGTGTCTTTTTTTAGTCATTTTGTGTCTTTTATGGGGCATTTTGTGTCTTTTTTTAGCCCTTTAATCCAACTTAAAATGTGATTTTGAATCTTTTATTTACTATCTAAACACTATCATGCTCAATAAAGAATGAGAACACCGTTCCTCCATAACGGCTACAGTTTAATAACGGTTATGTGACAAAATAATCCTTATTTGGTCATTTCAGTTGACGGTTTGAAGTTCAGAATAAACAAGCGCGCATTTTTGTTTACAAGGTTCCTCGGCTTGTTGGTGACGTACACAAACATTCAAGCAACAACAAACACATCGACGACGAGGAGTGAACGTCTATAAAGATAAACAACCGACTACAAACAGTAAATAATATGTATTTCTAACTATATAACAGGTTAAAATCCCCCCGGTACCGTTCCGTATAAACGGCCTCTTACCTTCTCCTCCACACAATGCACAATGATTGACGCGTATTTGCGGCTAAGCCAGCGGAAGAACGCCGGGACTCCCATCTCCGGTGGTCAAACGCTTCTCGGTCAGCTTACAAAAAAATGTGAACTCGTAGGAAAACAGTTAAAATAGTTGATTTAAAACACAAGACTTGTTGTAAATGAGTCCAACGCTTCGGCTACATGCTGTTTGCCATGGTGGTTAGCTAGTGCTTCCGGTTCAACTCGGCCTTTTCCGGATATTTCCGGAGAGCGACTTGTGCCCACAGCGACACCAGCGGCCACAAGCGGTACTGCAACGATGTTTTTATTCTCAGTGGGGGGAGAAGTTTTTCTCTACTTAACCCTCTAAGGTCTGGGCATATTTTCCCTTTATATAGGGTTAGGGTTAGGGTTAGGGCTATTATATATATTTAGATAAAAATGAAAAACCATGAAATAAAAGCAAAAAACAGGGTGCATAAATATAATATAAGATAAAATAAGTTAACGTATATCAAATAAAATGACCAAGGAGGAATAATTTGGCAAAATATCAAACTAAACATTCATATAAAAGACATTTGTGAAATGTTTTAAGTCACAGTGTGAGTGCTCATAATGAACAAGTGAACTTTAAATTGCTGGATTTAAAAAAAATGAAGTTTGATTTGACACATCCCCACATGGAAGCACAGCATAAATCAGTGATTAACGCTCTGGGGTCTGAGCCTATTTGCTCTTTATAAACCACATAATATTTACTATACTCATGTTTGGTATTTGGTATTCATCAGCACAACTTCAACATGATCTGACAGTTATTTTTTCACTTTAAACCTCTGAAGTCCAGGAGATTTTGGTTCAAATTTGTCAACTTTCTCTGCATTAATTTCTGTCTCTGTTTATCATCTTTCAGTCTGTCCTTACAGCACATGCATGGCTCCTTTTTCTCCACACAAACTTGGCTATCAGTCCGATATTTTCATTTGTATTTTAATTAGCAAAGTATAAAGCTGCCAGGAACCCAAAATACAAACAAAAGACACAGGTTTCTATGGAAATGTACCATTTTTCTTTTTCTTTTCTTTTTTACCATTTATACACACAAAAACAGCAGAAAAAATAATAAATAATAAAACTACAAAACAGTCTATTTGCATGTAAATTAAAAATAGTAATATTTTTCATTGCAGAAAGAATGTTCTAGAAACATAAATGTCACACTGTGAAAGCTCATATGATTGAACTTTAACTGGCTTTCTCAGCTTGTCTACATATCAGATATAAATAAAGTTATTACTGTAAATAAAACATGTATTTTCAATAAATAGATGGACTCCAGAAGGTTAAGACACTTTATTAACATATTGAGCCCAAAAAGACACACAAATCATGAAATCTGAAGTAAAATGTTACTATTTATGACAATAAAAAACCACAAATATGGTCAATGAACTGTTTCAGACCTGAAAAATGTAAAACATAAGTTTCAAATATGAACATATGAAGGTAAAATTCAAACTATACGTAAAAAAACTACCATAAAAACAAGTTAATTTATAGGAACAGTGTTGGATGATTAGACCCCTTTTAAATATTTTTTAAATATTTTTGTACTATCAAAATGATCATATCTTTGGTTTTACGTGACCTCGGAATATCAAACAAAAAACTGGAGAAAGTTTCAAGTCTGTAATTTGACGTGAAGTCGACAGCAGCGTTCCACGTGACCTCGTTTTTTGTTACGGCAAAAAAGCCACGTTATCATAGACCCCAGAGGTGAAGGTAAAGATTTAAATTCAAATGTGTGAGCCTCGCAGACTCGAAAAGCACATTGTTTGTTGAAAATAGTCAAATAAATGCACTGTCGGGACATTTCTGAACATCACTTTTGGACACTAAGTCATTAAAACAGCATGCACAGAGCAGAAAAATATATATGCTACGTAATATAGTGAGTTGAAATGATCCAACAGACAAACTTTCTTCCAAAACAAAAGCAAATCTGGGTTTTACTTTCACTTTTATTCAGCTCAGGAGGAAGGAACAAGTTCGAATGTTGTGTTTACAAACATTGTGCGACAATTCCTGCATATTAAGCCTTTAATAATAATTATAATTACTGATTTCTTTGAAGGTAAAGATTTAAATTGAAATGTGAGAGCCTCGCAGACTCGAAAAGCACATCGTTTGCTGAAAAAAGTCAAATAAATGCACTGTCAGGACATTTCTGAACATCACTTTTGGACACTTTTAAGCCACTTTTAAGGCATGAAAACAGCATGCACAGAGCAGAAAAATATATATGCTACGTAATATAGTGAGTTGAAATGATCAAACAGACACACTTTGTTGCAAAACAAAAGTAAATCTGGGTTTACTTTCACTTTTATTCAGCTCAGGAGGAAGAAACAAGTTCGAATGTTGTGTTTACAAACATTATGCGACAATTCCTGCATATTAAGCCTTTAATAATAATGATAATTGCTGATTTCTTTGAAGGTAAAGATTTAAATTTAAATGTGAGAGCCTGGCAGACTCGTGTTCCCTGTAATTGTGGTTGAAGCTCCATCATCTGATGTCTGATGTTACATAATGTTCCTTTAATGGGGACTCTCTGAACAGATGCCCTCTCGCTTCACAACCCTGCAGCTCCACATTTAAGGTGAATTAGGTTTTTTTTTTTCCCGCTCCTCGTCTCTCTGGTTCATGCAGCGGGAGGAGGAGGGAGGGGGGGAGAGGGCCATTAGCCTCCCCTCTTCAGGCAGGGCGGGTCTGACATCAACACTGCAGTATTATTACTGCAAAGAGCTGCTGATGGAAAACACTTGGCCTGCTCCGACGGGCCATTTCCATAAACATTTACGCTGGAGTTGCAGGTAATAGGACGGAGCCGTCATTTCACTGTTTGTGCAGGGAAATCTGATGCAAATCCCTCCAACCTCTCTCCGACAGACGAGTTACAGCTCAGGAATGTGACAGGAAAACACATTTTGTCAGCTGCACGTGACGCTTTCACTGAAATCATGTCACATTTATGCGTTCTGCACCTTCAGATCCATTTTTATTCTCTGGCTCTGACCCGTTTGTCTGTTATGATCTGATTCCCTCGGTTTAAACTTGTTTCTATTTTAATCTTTTGGGCAACACTTTACTCAGATAGTTCACAGAGTATTTGTAACATTTCAACAGTGTTTTAGTTTTGCTTTTTCTGCAGTTGTTCAACACATTATCAAAAGAGTATATGGGACAGTTCATGCACATACCGACTTAAAGTACTCACTCAATCTGTGATATACAAGTTATTTTGTCCACAGCATATTTGCACATACTGCCTTTATGCGTGTGCAACCCTGAGTCCAAAACAATTATAATGATATCTAACTAAAAGCATGAATAAAACAGAATGTGATCATTTGCATTCAAAAGGTTCATCTTAAAATTTTGAACAATTTTGCACTATTTCTACCCTCCTAATATGTTGGTGTCAAGATTCACTGACGCTGAATAATAAACCAGACATATTTGTTCACGTTATATTCAGTTTTGAACAGATATGGAAATATATATTTTCAGACTTATTGGTAACTCGATTGAACTGAATATGAAAGATTTTATTGTTTATTTGGAAAATAATGTGAAATCATTGAAACTTATCATCTTTTCATGATCCTGCATGATAAATTTCATGCACAAAAATCTAAATTTTGTAAATCACACCACTGTTTATAAGTTTTTCTACTTGATTTTATTATATAAATGCAGATTCTGGAACATGTCAATAAGAAGCTTGTCTACATACATTATTATACTGTTGAGCACATAATGTTATTTTTTTCTTTCTGTTTCTTAATTTGATGTTATTATGGATTTAAGTTGTCTGAAGTTATTCAAAACAAAACCTGATCCTTTTTGAGAAATATTTATTGAAAACTCCACAAACACATTACATTTAATGCCCAAACTGATACATTTTAGTACTTGTTAATATAGATCTTTAACAAAAAATAAATAATAACAATTTTTTTACACACCATCTCGACTTCATAGATTTCTCTTTAATGCAGAAAAAAACTGCTGTAAAACTGAAAACATTTGAAACTTAAACTTAAAAAGACTAATTCCCATAAAGACCTCATTATAAAAAAGACAGAAAATTAATTATACTGAAACAAATTTCCCCCTCAGGAGTCAGAGCATGTTTTTTTCTTTCTTCAAACAGGATGAAATGAAATCCTGCAGGTTTTTCTCTGTTTGTATCTCAGCTGCAACATGCAGAGAACTTAAAGAGGGAGAGCGCCCTCACCTGGTGGCTCTTCATCAGTATTATTACTTTAGGTCTTTGCATTTTCTTTCTTTTGCACACAAAGTGTCCAGTCCTCAGCGGTTTACAGGACCCTCAGAACACTTTACACTCAAACATTATACATTTCATTACATAATTACAGCAAAAATATTTTCTCCCAGGCTGTGTGAATAAATTCTGCTACAAACCTCAATATTTTGATCTTCCAAACAATATTAAAAGCAACAGGTTCTTAGAATATTACAGAAATATATTTGATAAAACCTTCACCAACTTATTTAGAATATTTTCTATCTTTCATTGCATTTTTTTTTAAATTTTCATCCCTTATTTTTTATATATTTTTAGGGGTTGGATCTATGGTTGGAAGAGGTTAAAGTTATAATCAATAATATAAAAATAAACTACAGCCCCTTCACTGAAAACATCTTAAATTATTTAAAATGTTATTGATTTTTTTTTACAATTTGATTCGGCTCTCAATTAAACATTGTTTGCACTGGTTGAGGAAAACAAAAGCTTTAGTTATATTCCAGGTGTTGAAAGATTTGTAACTTTAATTTAAAGATTTTCTTTAGAAAATTATTTATTCATCAAGGTCAGATGTAAGGCTCATAACTAAGTTCCCTCTTTCATGTTATTAATTTTAACTATTTTTTTGATCTTCCAAACAATAATAAAAGCAACACATTCTTATTCATATTCATATTACAGAAACATATTTGATAAAATCTTCACCAACTTATTTAGAATATTTATTTGTCTTTAATTGCATTGTTTTTTATTTTCATCCCTTTTTTAAATATATTTTTGGGGGTTTGATCAATGGTTGGAAGAGGATAAAGTTATAATCAAAAATATAAAAATAAACTATAACCCCTTGACTGAAAACAATCTGAAGTTATTTAAAAAGTTATTGACTTTTTTTAGTTGTTTTTAAAAAAACAAAACATCTATTCGACTCTAAATTAAACATTGTTTGCACTGATTGAGGAAAACAAAAACTGTAGTTATATTCCAGGTGTTTTTGTTATTTTTGTCGTTCTACTGTAGATTCCACCAACATCATCATCAGGACAACGTAGTCACATGTTCCTCAAAGACTTCAGGACGTCTTGAACAGAACGATGCTGATCGTCTATTTCTGTCGTCCTGCAGCCACAGAGACCTTCACTGGTAAAACCTGCAGTGGGTAATCATCCTTATCCCAATTGGAAAAATATGGAAACATCCTCTCAGTGAAAGTGTGTGTGAAGGTGTGTATGTGTGTGTTAGTGTCAGCATCAGAGAACGACAGCTTTCCTCTGTTCCAGTCCAGATTCACTCTGATCCTCTGGAGCTTCTTCTGCACTACGAGAGCAGTTCCTTCATCTGATGGTGTCCATGATGAGTATTTATCTTTATAGAACTGTATACTCCATAATCTAGACCGTATGTCTCCTTTCCTCTGGACAGACTCTGCTAACACACCCAGCTGCCAGATTGTATTGTCTCCAACCTCTACCTCCCAGCTGTGAGTCCCTGAGTTAAAGCCCTCAGAGCCCACAACAGAGCAGGAATAAACACCAACAAACCTCTCTGGATTATCAGGAAGCTGCTGTTCCTCTCCTCGTCTCAGACTGGTCAGATCTTCAGACAGGATGAGTCCTGTACCAGCAGTGTTTGGGTCCAGGATGACAGGACTGTAGGAGACCATGTCCTTCATCTTGTTCCAGATGTTGAAGGCCAGGTTGCCCAGGTGTTTGGCCTGGTCTATCAGAGCTCCTGAGGGCAGCTGTGGATCCTCCAGCAGGAGGCGCTGCTGGACTCTTTCCACTGCAGCCTTGTAGTTGTGCAGGAATGAGACGTGTTCAGCTCTCAGCTCGTCCTCTGTGGCTCTGACTGTGTCTGAAAGAGCTGCTATCTCTCTGCTCAGAGCCTCCATCTTCTCCTTCATCATCTGACTCTTCTGCTCCTCTTCCTCCCTCAGTGCAGCCATCCTGGCCTCCTCTTCCTCTTCTAGAAACTGGTGAAGCTTCTTAAACTGCTCCTTAATCTGCGTCTCTGTGCGTCGGGCCTGGACCTGAATGTGTTCTGCTGTTTGATCAAACTTCACTTTAACTTCTTTAAAAACCTTTAACTTCTTCTTTAAAGGCTCCAGAGTTTCCTGAAGTTCCTTCTTCTGTTGTTGTGCAGCTTCATCGATGGGTCTGAATCTGTGGTTGGAGTGTTTTTCTGAGTCTCTGCAGATGTGACACACTGGCTGCTGATGGTCCAGACAGAAGAGTTTGAGTTTCTCAGAGTGCAGACTGCAGAGAGCCTCTGAAGCTCTCTGATCTCTCTCTTGTAAGAAACTCTCACACAGGTTCTTTAACGCAAAGTTAAGAGGTGGTTCCTTTGAAGATCTTCTCTTACAAACTGGACACTCTCTGGTTGGTTTCTCCGTCCACCAGTTCTGCAGACAGTCTTTACAGAAGCTGTGGATGCATGACAGGACGACAGGATCTTTAAAGATGTCGTGGCAGACAGAACAGCAGAGATCGTCCTCTAATCTGGAAGCCATTTAGTCTCTGAGTGAAGCTGAAAACACAGCAGACAAACAGCTCAGCCACTCCCTGTTCTCTCAAAGTTACTTTACTTTCCTGTAAAACTGTTGTTCAGTTTGTGGATTCAGCAGCTGGGTGAAGAGGAGCTGTTCCAGTATTCCCAGTAATCTCCTGAAGTTGTCCTCTTTCAGTCAAAGTGGAGGTTTTAGTCTGAAGCTGAATCTTATCGTCCGTCTCTCAGAGTGTGTGTGTGTGTCTCTCTTCGTCTCAGTGAGGCAGAATAACAGCCTGTTACCTGGTTTATCTCAGGTGAGTCAGTTTAGGGGCGGAGCTTGAACAGTTTATCAGATCTCATTCCAAAGTCTTATTGTAAACTGGTTAATAATTGTTATATACACACAGAAATAATGTCAGACTACTTCTTTATTTGCCTTGAGTATGGTAGAGTCGGTTGACCCCTAACCGAAGGGTTGGTGGTTCGATCCCTGACCGTCACAGCCTACATGTCGAAGTATCCTTGAGCAAGATACTGAACCCCAAACTGCTCCCGATGCTGTGTTCATCGTGTGTGAATGAATTCCCAATGGTGGCAGGTGGGACCGTTTAGGGTAGCCTCTGCCACCAGTATGAAAGGGTGAATGAGCGCAGTCTGTAGTGTAAAGCGCTTTGAGTGGTCGCAAAGCGACTAGAAAAGCGCTATTTTAGTGCAGGTCCATTTACCATTTATGTAGTTGAGAAATATAAATCTGGTGAAGTAATGTAGTAATGTCAGTAATGTGTTTGTGTGTTGGTGGGGGGATGGGTGGGAGGGCTGTTGTAAACAAGTGACAATCACTGTTTCCAACACTGAAAAAATAAAAACATTTTGGTTAAGGTAAGGCACTAAAACCACTAGTTTAAGGTCAGGTACAACAATCCCTCTACCAGACAAAACTTCACCAGCAGGACATGAACAGGTCTAAAGTCCTGAGGTAATCTGACCCTCCCACCTGATAGAGGCTCTTGGTGGCTTTTAACAACATAATACTTTGTCACCGGACTAAAGAGAAGTTGCTGATTAACAGATCTGTGGTTTCCAGACATCTAATATGCCAACATTTTCTGATGGGGACGAGGCTCAGATTAGACCAAAAAAGTATTCAGTTAGACGTTAAAAATAAATGCACATCAATTCCAGACATGAGGTAGTTATGTACAACATGTTTCTTTCCTTGATGTTATTACAGATTTAAGTTGTCTGACTGTACACTACTGTAACTGAACATAATTAAGCTATTATAAAATATTTTTATTTTCCATATATTCAATGGAAAAAAACACAAAGACATTTGTGTTCAAACAAATGTTTTTTGTGGTCGCGAGGACTTCCGTGATGAAGACAACTGACACGAGAGCAGGTACCGAGCGGACGTGCATGTGTGCATGTCATATCTGCACTGCAGAACACACAGACTAAAACAGATTTATTCTCCGTAGTTTGTATGGTATATTTTATATGAACATTTTAAATTGTGGTCATGTAATTTTATGCACGCATGTTTTACATGTGTGAATCATTCAAACTAAAGCTACTCTTCTGCTGTTATTATCGTACAAATGTGTCAGTACTTTAGACTTATTAGACACAGCATTTCAACTGCTGTCATCATTGTTTTTTCTGAAGCCGACCCTTCCAACCACAAGAGAGACAAGAGTGCCAGTGTGGAAGCAAAAAGTCACCAGAGAAATTGGATGCCAGACAGACTGCTTTGTGGCGAAAAGGACTGTTGCCATACAGCTGCATAAGGGAACACTTAGCAACAAAAGAATACAGGCATGTTGAGAGACTAAGTTCTTAGTTTGTCTTTGTGGATGTCTGTGATGATAACAGACTGATTCAAGGTATGCATAATGTAGCTGTTGAATGAAAACATTCCTATCAAACTCCTGAAATGCAGTAATAATGTAATGCAATCTAATACAACAGCTCTGCCATGAATTCTACCTCTATAATTATGATAGATTTTCAGGTTTTGTTGACACTGTCAGAAAGGTAAATATTCTGCTTGATGTTTATTATTGTGGTGTACTGGAGTGCATTTTATTGACAGGTGTTTCTAATATTCTTGCACCCACATGTCTGTAAATTGTGTGGACAAACTATTAGAAACACCTTGTGTACTCCAGTTCAAAACTACTGTAAACTGCAACCTGTTTCATCTCAGTGAGGCAGAATAACAGCCTGTTACCTGGTTTATCTCAGGTGAATCAGTTTAGGGCCGGAGCTTTAAAAAAATAGTTGATCAGATCTCATTCCAAAGTCTTATTGTAAACTGATAAATAATTGTCATGGATACACAGAAATGATGTCAGACTTCTTCTTTATTTGTCTTGAGTATGTAGTTGAGAAATAAAAATCTGGTGAATTTTAGTTTTTCTTCTTTTCTTTAGTAATGTGTGTGTGTTTGTGTGGTGTGGTGGGGATAGGCGGGGGGGCTGTTGTAAATAAGTGACAATCACTGTTTTCAACACTGAAAAAATAAAAACATTTTGGCTAAGGCACTAAAACCACTAGTTTAAGGTCAGGTCAAATAACAGGGTTTGTTTCGAAAAAAAATCCTCTACCAGACAAAACTTCCACCAGCAGGACATGAACAGGTCTAAAGTCCTGAGGTAATCTGACCCTCCCACCTGATAGTGGCTCTTGGTGGCTTTTAACAACATAATACTTTGTCACCGCACTAAAGAGAAGTTGCTGATTAACAGATCTGTGGTTTCCAGACACCTAACATGCCAACATTTTCTGATGGGGATGAGGCTCAGATTAGTTAAAAAAAGTATTCAGTTAGACGTTAAAAATAAATGCACATAAATTCCAGACATGAGGTAGTTGTCCGACTGTACACTACTGTAACTGAACTTAATTAAGCTGTTATAAAATATTTTTATTTTCCATATATTCAATGGAAAAAACACAAAGACACAAAGACATTTATTGTTCAAACAAATGTTTTTTTGTGGTCGTGAGGACTTCCGTGATGAAGACAACTGACACGAGAGCAGGTACCGAGCGGACATGCACATGATTATAGAGGGGCAGGGGCTCAACGTCAGAAAAGTGCAGCATGTGTGCCCCAAAATTTTTTTCCGGTCCTTTACACAATATGGAAATTAATGTAAAATTTAAAAACACAGATGGTAATATAATAATGATAATATTTCAAACATAGATAACCTACAGTTTATACCCCCCGAATGCTGAAATTACTATATTATTAACATTATTAGCTATTATTAGTATTATCATTATTATTTTGTTAGCCCACACAGTAGTAGCAAAGTCACAATAAACTTAATATCTAGACTAGAATAGCAGGTTTCAGAACTGTGGCATGATAAACAGCCCTCACCAGTGGTGTAGTCTAGTTTTTTGCAGTGGGAATACTGTCTATACTCGTCTCCCGTCCCAGAACAACACATCTTACAGCAACCATCTTGGAGCAACACCTCATAAGCACCATCACCACCTTGTGTCTGATGCTGCATCCTAACATGTTGATAACAGACCCAGTCTGTCAGAATATACTATCATATATATATATATATAATATACTATATACTGTCGTGAGTATACTTTATTCGTGAATAAACAGGCTACTGTGGGCCGTAGCTAACACCAAAACAAGCTAACGAACTTCTGTCGTTATCATGAACTTACTAACTGTTAGCTCGGCTCTCTCGCCTCCTCGGACATCCCCAGTTCCCGCCCACCTCAAAACAACCCGTTGTCATGGGAACGACAATGACTGACAGGCTTCTCAGCCGCTACGTGTATGTCGCGTTCATGAATGTCAGGGAAATCACAGAACTATGAATGGTTGTGTGTCCAACCAATCACAGAGCAGCTTTCCTAACTGATATGTCCAGTCTCACTGCGAGTAACGCGACGCGAATTTTCGCCCAAGAGACTATTTAGCGCCAAATAATTCCCTCCATTTCATTCTGTCATCAACCATGACAAGCATAGCGTCCCTGTACCTGCTCTGGAAGTCCGAGATACGTCGGAAAACACGCCGTCGTGTCTGGGTGAGTGACATCATCCGGAGGCGCACTCAGCACGGAGAGAGGACCGCAGAGTACTTCCACCTTTTTCCCTCCTGCCGACCCACTACTCCTTCCTGCCTCTTTTCTCCTCTCTCTCATGTATGTATCTCGGACACTGTCGTCCAGAGTCTCAACGCTGATAGGCTGTCCCGACACAGCGTCACGCGAATATTTCGCCAAAGTTGAATTCATTGAACTCACGCGAATTCGCGTTGTTTCATTCGCGCCGCGGCATTCGCGTCAATCACGGCATTCGCGTCGCGCGAAACCCGCGATTCGCGCCGCCGGCAAAAATTCGCGTCTATTCGCGTGTTTGCATTGACTTTGTATGTAATCTTGTCGCGCAAAATATTCGCTACGCGTCCGGTCTGAACGCACCGTTAGGATGCAGCATCAGACACAAGTGCTGCATCCCAAAGCCCTTAAGTTTCGCCTCCTCTATCCTCTATCCTCGCTTGAACCGGAAGTTCTTTCGCGGGCGCCATCTTTAAGACCGTCCCAAAGCCCTTATTTGTGATCGGAGGATAGAGGATAGAGGATAGAGGAGGCATATCGGAGGAGGCACAAGCGAGAATACACGAGAGAATCCTATGCGGAAGTCTTTTAGCGGTGGCCCCGCCCCCTGTCTCGTTGAATAGACGCAGCAGCTGATCGGACTGATGTTATACATCAACATCGCTGTAGTTTGATACCGGAGTGAAGACAGATCACAGATTAAACTAAAGTGTGTCACCACAAGTTTTATATTTTATTTATATGATTCACCATGTAATTAAAATCTGTTTTATTGTGACTCTGAACAACAAAAACACCACAAACATATTTCTACATTTATAATAAATTAAGAGAAAGATCGCTCTAGAAGTTATTTTCCACCGTACAGATTTATTATGGATATTATTAAAGTAAAAAAAACAAACAGTAGAGAGTATGAGAGTCTGTCTGTCAGCAAGAAACACTTTTACATTGTTTGTCATTTTCATCAGTCCCGTGCGAGGCTGATCATTACTGAGTGACATAATTTACATTTTACCTTAATCATATAACCTAATAAAATATTGGCCGGTGTTCAGCGGACACAATCATGTTCTGGGATATTAAATAATTAATTCATCACCAGGATCGTCTACTACGACGGTGTATTAGGGCAATATATGAAATAAATAAATAAATAAATAGGAACCCAGGGGAGAAGGGCCCAGCCACCATGGCATGATTAAAAACAGATAACATGAGGTGATGTTATGACATCACCACATTTCATTCCTTTCTACCTGCGGGATGTCTCTTCTCCATCACTCGCTCTGTTTAAGGTGTTTTATCAGAATGATCCGACTGACGCTCCCCTCCTCCTCGCGTTCACACGGAGCGATCTCTTTCAGACCTCCTGTGCTTCTTGTTGACAGTTACAGTGTGTAACGTTCGTCTAAACTTATTTCACAGCAGCAGGTTTATTGTTCCCAGCCTTCATTCCTCACGGGCATCCTCATGTGATGCGTCTTTACGCGTGCCATGGAGCCGGGTTTATGGAATCTTTATTCATCTATTCGTCTATTTCGCATGGGATGCAGCCTAGATCTTTGCATTTTCTTTCTTTTGCACACATAGTGTCCAAGCCTCAGCGGTTTACAGGACCCTCAGAACACTTTACACTCAAACATTATACATTTCATTACATAATTACAGCAAAAACATTTTCTCCCAGGCTGTGTGAATAAATTCTGCTACAAACCTCAATATTTTGATCTTCCAAACAATAATAAAAGCAACAGGTTCTTAGAATATTACAAAAATATATTTGATAAAACCTTCACCAACTTATTTAGAATATTTTTTGTCTTTCATTGCATTTTTTTTTAATTTTCATCCCTTATTTTTTATATATTTTTAGGGGTTGGATCTATGGTTGGGAGAGGTTAAAGTTATAATCAATAATATAAAAATAAACTACAGCCCCTTCACTGAAAACATCTTAAATTATTTAAAATGTTATTGATTTTTTTTTACAATTTGATTCGGGTCTAAATTAAACATTGTTTACACTTGTTGAGGAAAACAAAAGCTTTAGTTATATTTCAGGTGTAGAAAGATTTGTGTCTTTAATTTAAAGATTTTCTTTAGAAAATTATTTATTCATCAAGGTCAGATGTAAGGCTCATAACTAAGTTCCCTCTTTTATGTAATTAATTTTAACTATTTTTTTGATCTTCCAAACAATAATAAAAGCAACAAGTTCTTAGAATATTACAGAAACATATTTGATAAAATCCTTATTTAGAATATTTATTTGTCTTTCATTGCATTGTTTTTTTTAATTTTCATCCCTTTTTTAAATATATTTTGGGGGGTTTGATCAATGGTTGGAAGAGGTTAAAGTTATAATCAAAAATATAAAAATAAACTATAACCCCTTGACTGAAAACAATCTGAAGTTATTAAAAAAGTTATTGACTTTTTTTTAGTTGTTTTTAAAAAAACAAAACAGTTTCTATTCAGTTCTAAATTAAACATTGTTTGCACTGATTGAGGAAAACAAAAACTGTAGTTATATTCCAGGTGTTTTTGTTATTATTGTCGTTCTACTGTAGATTCCACCAACATCATCATCAGGACAACGTAGTCACATGTTCCTCAAAGACTTCAGGACGTCTTGAACAGAACGATGCTGATCGTCTATTCCTGTTGTCCTGCAGCCACAGAGACCTTGACTGGTAAAACCTGCAGTGGGTGATGATCCTCATCCCCATTCCCAAAATATGGAAACATCCTCTCAGTGAAAGTGTGTTTGAAGGTGTGTATGTGTGTGTTAGTGTCAGCATCAGAGAACGACAGCTTTCCTCTGTTCCAGTCCAGATTCACTCTGATCCTCTGAGGCTTCTTCTTCACTACGAGATCAGTTCGTCCATCTGATGGTGAATGTGATGAATATTCATCTTCATCAAACTGTATTATCCATGATCCAGGCCGTATGTCTCCTTTCCTCTGGACAGACTCTGCTAACACACCCAGATACCAGCCTTCACTGTCTCCAACCTCGACCTCCCAGCTGTGAGTCCCTGAGTTAAAGCCCTCAGAGCCCAGAACAGAGCAGTAATAATGATCAATCCTCTCTGGATTATCAGGAAGCTGCTGTTCCTCTCCTCGTCTCAAACTGGTCAGATCTTCAGACAGGATGACCCATGTACCAGCAGTGTTTGGGTCCAGAACAACAGGACTGTAGGAGACCATGTCCTTCATCTTGTTCCAGATGTTGAAGGCCAGGTTGCCCAGGTGTTTGGCCTGGTCTATCAGAGCTCCTGAGGGCAGCTGTGGATCCTCCAGCAGGGGGCGCTGCTGGACTCTTTCCACTGCAGCCTTGTAGTTGTGCAGGAATGAGACGTGTTCAGCTCTCAGCTGGTCCTCTGTGGCTCTGACTGTGTCTGAAAGAGCTGCTATCTCTCTGCTCAGAGCCTCCATCTTCTCCTTCATCATCTGACTCTTCTGCTCCTCTTCCTCCCTCAGTGCAGCCATCCTGGCCTCCTCTTCCTCTTCTAGAAACTGGTGAAGCTTCTTAAACTGCTCCTTAATCTGCGTCTCTGTGCGTCGGGCCTGGACCTGAATGTGTTCGGCTGTTTGATCAAACTTCACTTTAACTTCTTTAAAAACCTTTAACTTCTTCTTTAAAGGTTTCAGAGTTTCCTGAAGTTTCTTCTTGTGTTGTTGTGCAGCTTCATCGATGGGTCTGAATGTGTGGTTGGTGTGTTTCTCTGAGTCTCTGCAGATGTGACACACTGGCTGCTGATGGTCCAGACAGAAGAGTTTGAGTTTCTCAGAGTGCAGACTGCAGAGAGGCTCTGAAGCTCTCTGATCTCTCTCCTGTAAGAAACTCTCACACAGGTTCTTTAACGCAAAGTTAAGAGGTGGTTGATCCTTTGAAGATCTTCTCTTACAAACTGGACACTCTCTGGTTTGTTTCCCCGTCCACCAGCTCTGCAGACAGTCTTTACAGAAGCTGTGGATGCATGACAGGATGACAGGATCTTTAAAGATGTCGTGGCAGACAGAACAGCAGAGATCGTCCTCTAATCTGGAAGCCATTTAGTCTCTGAGTGAAGCTGAAAACACAGCAGACAAACAGCTCAGCCACTCCCTGTTCTCTCAAAGTTACTTTACTTTCCTGTAAAACTGTCGTTTAGTTTGTGGATTCAGCAGCTGGGTGAAGTGGAGCTGTTCCAGTAATCCCAGTAATCTCCTGAAGTTGTCCTCTTTCAGTCAAAGTGGAGGTTTTAGTCTGAAGCTGAATTTAATCGTCCGTCTCTCAGAGTGTGTGTGTGTCTCTTCGTCTCAGTGAGGCAGAATAACAGCCTGTTACCTGGTTTATCTCAGGTGAATCAGTTTAGGGGCGGAGCTTTAACAGTTTATCAGATCTCATTCCAAAGTCTCATTGTAAACTGGTTAATAATTGTTATGGAGACACAGAAATAATGTCAGACTACTTCTTTATTTGTCTTGAGTATGTAGTTGAGAAATAAAAATCTGGTGAGTTTAAGTTTTAATGTGTGTGTGTGATTGTGTGTTGGTGGGGGGATGGGTGGGAGGGCTGTTGTAAACAAGTGACAATCACTGTTTTTAACACTGAAAAAATAAAAACATTTTGGTTAAGGTAAGGCACTAAAACCACTAGTTTAAGGTCAGGTAAAAATAACAGGGTTTTGCTTGAAAAATTCATATTCCAGACAAAACTTCCACCAGCAGGACATGAACAGGTCTAAAGTCCTGAGGTAATCTGACCCTCCCATCTGATAGTGGCTCTTGGTGACTTTTAACAACATAATACTTTGTCACCGCACTAAAGAGAAGTTGCTGATTAACAGATCTGTGGTTTCCAGACATCTAATATGATAACATTTTCTGATGGGGACGAGGCTCAGATTAGACCAAAAAAGTATTCAGTTAGACGTTAAAAATAAATGCACCTAAATTCCAGACATGAGGTAGTTATGTACATGTTTCTTTCCTTGATGTTATTACAGATCTAAGTTGTCTGACTGTACACTACTGTAACTGAACTTAATTAAGCTATTATAAAATATTTTTATTTTCCATATATTCAATGGAAAAAAACACAAAGACATTTATTGTTCAAACAAATGTTTTTTTGTGGTCACGAGGACTTCCGTGATGAAGACAACTGACACGAGAGCAGGTACCAAGCGGACGTGCACATGACTATAGAGGGGCAGGGGCTCAAAGTCAGAAAAGTGCAAAAAAAACAAATCTTACAACAACAACCATCTTGGAGCAACACCTCATAAGCACCATCACCACCTTGTGTCTGATGCTTCATCCTAACATGTTGATAACATACCCAGTCTGTCAGAATGCTCTCAAGATGTATACTGGAGGATATGCAATGTGATTCAGATTCAGATGTTTTTTTAGTTCAAGAATAAAAAAACATCTGAATCTGAATCACATTCACTAATGCCTAGCCTCCAGTATACATCTTGAGAGCATTCTGACAGACTGGGTCTGTTATCAACATGTTAGGATGCAGCATCAGACACAAGGATGCAGTGAGACTGGACATATCAGTTAGGAAAGCTGGCTCTGTGATTGGTTGGACACACAACCGTTCATAGTTCTGTGATTTCCCTGACGTTCATGAACGCGACATACGTCAGTCATTGTCGTTCCCATGACAACGGGGTGTTTTGAGGTGGGCGGTAAGTTCATGATAATGACAGAAGTTGGTTAGCTTGTTTTGGTGTTAGCTACGGCCCACAGTAGCCTGATTATTCACTAATAAAGCACCGTGAAACCAGCTGATGGTAGTTAATATAGTGAGGAACGGTACAATATATTTAAATATACCAACAATCACCTGCTATGCTAGTTTCACTTGCCGGTTGGCGTTATGGTCGCGTCGGTCTCCTTCTGAGAAGCTTCATCTTCATCTTCATCTTCATCTTCATCTGGCTGTTTGTTTTCTTCTCCGACCTCTTCTGCTGAAGCTGCAGTGTCACCAGAAGCGTCTGTGGGTTCAGTGGCAGCTTCACAAAACACTGAAAAAGTGTCTCAGAGGTCTAAACATCATGTAAAACACAGACTGGGTTGAGTTAATGAATTAATCAACATGTGAAAACTGTCACAAAATGATGGTGTTACTTATGCTCGCGCATCAAGTGGATATATGGAGAAAAAAAAAAAATCTAGCGAGTATACAGGGCGTATACCGGCAGAATAAACCACTGGGTATAGCAAATCACTCCCCTTTTCCAGTGGGTATACGCCTTATACCTGTGTATCACGTAGACTACACCACTAAACCAAAAACACCTCATTTTAATCCAGAAGAGTAGTAGGAAAATAGTCTCGCCACCAGACCTTCCTCTACAGAAGAAAGTAGGCCAACAACTCAGTGCAAACCTGTTGATCTGCCTATTTTGTGATGTTAAAACCTCAGACCTGTAGTGAGGGAAATATGATCCGCCGTAAACACGGTGCATTTTATTTTTAAGATTTATTTATAAAAAAAAAGAAAATGTGTTTTGTACACAATTTCCTGCGCCATGCTCCGACGTCCGGTAAAAATAGAGCCGTGATACAGCAGAGCTGCAGCCGATGGAAGCTGACACAAAATAGGGCGTTTTTCTGAAATATGACCCATATTTATGCGAATAAGTGGACGGCAACTACTTAGACCAGGGATTCCCAAAGTCTGGTGCGTGGACCCCTGGGGGTGCGCGAGATGAAAAATGTAATGGCGGTCTAATAATTACACAATTACATTTTCCCCCCCACACAATAAAGACATGTAAATAAACATTTCCTTTGTAAAATGTAAAATCAAAAACTGTAATATTAATTAATAAATAAATAACTACAGGCTATTCAAAATGCGCTTCATCTTAAAATGAAGCGTAGAAGAAGTTATCTTCTTCCATTTTTCCAGCCTGTGTTATGATGACGGCTTGTTTTAGCTCCACGCTCATTTAAACTTGCTCCAATTTTTGTTCAACGCGGCTAAAATATTATAACATTTTCCCAACTTATCTGCTTTCTGCCTCTGATTCTGAGCCTGTCATCATCCTCTTTGCTCTTAAAAGTGAAAGCTTGCACATAACTTTGCTGCATTATATTGAAACTGTGTTTCAGATTAATTCAAATACGAGACCGCATTGTTGTGATGGTGATTATTTAATTATATGTGTGTTCTGGTCATTTGAGCATGATTAAACATGCCGCCTTTAATATGGCGATAAAAAAGCTTATTGCATTTTTTTTTTTTGAAGGTGTGGGGGATTGGGGGTGTGTCAACCCGGTTGGGACATAGAAGGGGGTAAAAAAAAAAAGTTTGGGAACCGCTGAGTTAGACCATAACTCACAGGTTCAAGTTGCTCCACTCTCTCCTCAGTTATCCAGGAGGCAACAGCTTCTCTCCCTCTCACTTACTCACCCGCTCTCACTCTGTCTCTCTCTCACTCTGTCTCTCTCTCACTCTGTCTCTCACTCTGTCTGTCTCTCTCTCACTCTCTCAATTCAATTCAATTGGCTTTATTGGCATGACATAACACTGTATATATTGCCAAAGCAAGCGTCAGAAAAAAAAGATAACAGTAAGGAAAGCAATATTTACAATAAATTATTATAATTATATTATTCATTTTAAAAGAAAAGAAAAACTAATAACAATAAAAGAAAGCAATATTTACAATCATTGAATTACAATCAATCTATCATTCATACAATCTAACCGTCCCAGCAAAGAAGAAGAACAAAATAAATAAATAAATAAAAACAAAACAAACAACAGCTGTGTGTCACTCTCTGTCTCTCAGTGTGTGACAGGCAGAAACATAGACTGCTGCTAATCTAATCCACAGCTCTGTGACTCTTCCCCGAGGAGGAGCGGCAGTTTTTTCTCATCTGACCATTTTAAAAAAACTTTTTTGACGGATTCAAAATTTTGGAAATATGTTTCTCTAATTAGTTTATATTTTTGACATTTGGTGAGGAAGTGTAGCTCTGTCTCAGGCTGACTGAGGCTGCAGTGTCTCTCTCACTCTGTCTCTCACTCTGTCTCTCTCACTCTGTCTCTCTCTCACTCTGTGGCGAGTGCGCGATGCAACAGACAGAGAATCGGCCGGCTCAACACAAACAACAACCCCGTATTACAAGAAAAATGGTACGGTAAAATATTGTGGAGTTTTTGTAGCGCCGTTTTTTTACATCCATATTTATTCATGTTATTAAAAAAATAAAAAACACTCAGAGGGCACTTTTTAATACGAGGCAAGAAGGGCAGGGGCTCAAGCACCCCTCGGGCCCTATGTGTGCACGTGCCTGCAGCTCAGGAATGTGACAGGAAAACACATTTTGTCAGCTGCAGGTGATGCTTTCACTGAACTCATGTCACATTTATGCATTCTGCACCTTCAGATCCATTTTTTTTTTTTAACAATATGTATACATACAAGCACACATACACACACATGTATGCATTGCACACGTATGCATATCTAAACAACATGTACATACATATATTCTTATAAACACAACCATATACATACTTACACATACATGTAAACATATACACATAATGATAATAAAGATAATTTAAATTTTATGACCCTATTTTCCAGATGCTATAATGTTCAGATATGGTTCCCACAATTGTACAAATTCCTTCAGCTTTCCTTTGGTAATGTAAATCAATCTTTCTAATCCGATGCTCTCTGATAGTTCTTTTTTCCATTGTTTTATAGAAGGAGCCTCCATGCTCTTCCAGTTCAAGGCAATAGCTCTCCTGGCATGCAAAAGTCCAAAGTCCAACACTTTAGTCTGTTTCTTTGTGTGTTTAAAATCCTTGGGATAAATTCCCAGTATACAAAGTTTTGCACAGAAGGGAATCCTGACTCTAAACACCTCAGACATACAATTGATAACCTCATTCCAGAATCTTTGTATCTTTGAACATTCCCACAGACAGTGAATAAGAGTACCTTTATTATATTGGCATTTAACACATGTATCTGGAATATGACTTGACATTCGATTAAGTTTTTCAGGGGTTATATAAAACCTTGTTAACCATTTAAATTGTATTAACTTGAGCCGCGTATTTATAGTTTGTCTTTGGGCTTTTAGACAGGCCTCGCTCCAGTCTGCTTCATCTATGTCTTCTCGCATGTCCTTTCTCCATGCGTTTAATATATTTATTGCAGAGTCCTTGGAATTTGACATAATCAGATTATAATATTTGGACAATAAGCCCTTCTCTGTCCGTTTTCCAATTTGTTCAATTGATGATAATTCAGGCATAGACATAATTTCTTTGGATCTAGATAACAAAAAATGTCTAACCTGCAAGTATTTGTAAAAATGTTTTGGTGGAATATTATATTTTTCAGATAGGTCACTGAATGTAAGCAATTTTCCATTAATATACAGATCCTTGATTGCTTGGATGCCGTTTATTTTCCATAATTTGAATCCTCCATCTTTTCTGCCAGGTATAAACTGGTCATTATTCCATAGAGGGGTAAACTGGGACAAAGTTACAGATTCTCCTACATGTTCATGTGCTGCATGCCATACAATAATAGTATTTTTCAAGAAGGGGTTTTTTGTCTTTTTTATCAGTTTATGTAAATCTGCGGAATAAAGATAGTTGCATATTGGTAATTCTGGAAAAGATTGTTGTTCGATATTTACCCAAGCTGGAGGCGATTTTACGCAAAAGTAATGCGAAGCTGATGTCAGTTGTGCTGCCATATAGTACCACCTTAAATTTGGAACCTGAAGGCCCCCTCTTTCATAGGGCAATTATAATAATTTAAGACGTAGTCTTGCTTTCCTATTATTCCAAATGAATTGACTTAATACCTTATTTAAGTTATCAAAGAATGAAGGTGGTAATGGCAAGGAGATTGTCTGAAATAGATATACAAATTTAGGCAAAATTGTCATTTTAATAATATTTATTCTCCCTATCATAGATATGGGTAAATTAGACCATCGGTTTAGAGTTTCTGTGACCTCTTCTACCAGGGGGTTATAGTTTGCAGAGACCATGTTGTTAATGTTTGAAGTAATTGTAATACCTAAATATTTAAAACCCTCTCTAGCAATTGTAAATTCAGTGTTTATAGTCAGGTTTTTCCTATCTTCTTCGTTCAGAAACATAAGTACAGATTTTGTGTTATTGATTTTATAACCTGAGAATTCACCAAATTCCTCAATTAATCTCACCAAGTTCGGGATGGTATTATTAAGATCTGTCAGAAAAAATATTATATCATCTGCAAAAAGTGAAATGAGATGATTAAGTCCTCCAATGTTGACACCCGATATTCCCTCACGAGTTCTCACTGCAATGGCCAGAGGTTCCAAAGCTAGCGTGAACAATAATGGGGATAACGGACATCCCCTGTCTGGTCGAGCGTTGTAAATTAAAGGGTTTTGAGACATTATTATTAGTAAGAATTTGTGCTGTAGGGCTTGAACAACAATCTAGCCCATTGAATACATTTTTCTCCCAATCCAAATCTTGGAAGGAGTTTCAAAAGATAATTCCACTCTATCCTGTCAAATGCTTGACGAGCATCAACTGCCAGCATTGCTGTGTCTTTTGTATCATGTTTCTCAAATAATATGTTTAAAACGCATCTAATATTGTGATAACCTTGTCTTTTTTTAATGAAACCTTGTTGGTCGTCAACAATCAAATTTGGCATGTGTTTTTCTAATCTTTTAGAGAGTATCTTACATAATATTTTCGTATCACATCCCATGAGACTAATTCCTCTATATGACGAGCACTCTGTTGGTGGTTTATTGGGTTTTAAAATAAGAGTAATTGTAGCTAATCTTAATGATTCTGGGAGAATACCTAGTTCAAAAGACTCTCTGAACATATTTAGTATTGGCTGCATCAATTTATTTTTGAACAATTTATAAAATTCTACCGGTAGTCCATCTGGTCCGGGCGCTTTGCCACTATTCATGTCACTTATAGCCTCTAGTATGTTATTGGTTGTGAGTGGACTGTCAAGTGTTAATTTATTTTCTTCTGATAGAGCTTGAAATGGTAGTCTGTCTAGAAAAGTATTTTGGATTTCATCATTTGGGTTACACTCTGATTGATATAACGATTTATAAAATGCTCTAAAGCTTTTGTTTATCTCTATTGGGACTGATGTCAAATTGTCCTCAGCTGTTTTTATACTAAGGATTGATCTCTCTGCTTGCTGTTTTTTAATTCTCCATGCCAATAGCTTACCTGCCCTTTCTCCCTGATCATAAAATGTTTGTTTAGTCCACAATAAATCTTTTGCCACTTTATCAGTCGTCAATTTATCATATTTAGCTCTCATGACCGTTAATTGAAGTAGTTTTTCAGAATCATTACTGTTATAGAATTCATTTTCCAAGGCCTTAATTTGTTGTTCTAATATCAGTATTTCTTGGTTATATTTTTTGTTTTTTTTACTTGTGTAACTAATTATCTCTCCTCTTATATAAGCTTTAAAAGCTTCCCATCTTATACTGGCTGAGGTTTCTTCCTTATTGTTTTCAAAATAATCATCTATACATTTTCCCACAAATTGAATAAATACTTTATCCTTAAGCAAATACGTTTGCAATCTCCATCTTTCTGGATGCTGTTCATTTTTACCTAATTGTATTTTCATAGAGACCGGCGCATGGTCATTTATCACAATGCTGTTGTACCAACATTCTTCTACACATGATTGTAGCTCTGTGGATATTAAGAAAAAATCAATGCGGGAATGACTTTTATGAGTACTTGAGAAACATGAATACTGTCTATTAGTAGGATTTGAGATCTAAGATCTTGTATATAGTTGTTGAGTAGCTTTCTCATTTTGATATGAGTCTTATCTTTTTGAGAAGATCTATCTAGAGCTGGGTCCATGGTGCAGTTAAAGTCCCCTCCCATAATATACAGGCCCTCTAAAGAAGAGACTGTTAAAAATATTTTTTCAAAAAAGGATGGTGAGTCTTCATTGGGGCCATATATATTGATAAGGTTAATTTTTTGTGACAGAATAGTTCCTTGTACAATAATGTACCTCCCGCCTGGATCTATGATGAGTTTTGATTTTTTAAATGGTACAGATTTATGAATTAAAGTGACAACCCCCTTAGCATGACTAGTGAAGGGAGCATGAAATAACTGGCCAGGATATCTTTTGGTCAATATGTGAATATCTGATCCAATTAAGTGTGATTCTTGAATGAATATAATCTTACATTTTAAACATTTTAACCTGTTTAGAATTTGTTTCACTTTCATCAGCTTTCTCAATCCCCTGACATTCCAACTTGTAACAATAATATTTAAACTACTTAGTTGTTTCGATCTCTCCCTAGCTGTATCTAAATTATCTAGGATGATTTAGGATCTTGAAATAAAATAATAATAATAATAATAATAATAAATAAAATAACATTATGACAATAGTGGTGCAAATTCCCCATACATTCATACACACACATACACTCAAAGTAACACTGAACATTTCCCCACTGAACAAGTACATTCTCTCCTATGGAATGCACACCCCTCCCCTTTGAATTTAGTGGATTACAAGAACGTTGATCCACAGAGATTGAGGAGCAACTAGTCCACGTGACTCCCACCATAACAATAACCTTCAACCGTGTAATTTAAAAGTAATTTGTTAACCCTTATTAATAGCATAACGTTATCTTTTAGAACTTAAATCTTAACTGCCTACATCAGCTCGAGATATTTCTAAACCCGCTCACTTCAGTAAGTGTGCGCAATGTAACTGTCAATATAATAAAGTAAAGGACGCATGTTATATGCTCTAGATTTCACCTGTTAATGATATGAGTAGCTCCTGAATGAGTTCACTCCGTCCCTACTGCACCTTGAGGACTTTTTGACAGTTCAGTTTTTGTTGATAACTGCCGCTGCTTGCGGGAGTCCCTTGTAGAAATCTTCTGCTTCCTGCAGTGTTGCAAACAGATGGATCTTGCCGCTGTGCAGAATCCTCAGCTTGCACGGGTTGTATTGGAACCCCCGGAAAGCATTGATGTCGATAAAGCTCTTTATCACAGGTTGAAATCCTTTCCGGACACGTACCGTTTCGGCTGAGAGGTCCTGAGCGAACGTGATCTTTAGCCCGTCATGCTTAATGTCCTTCTTTCTGCTCTCCCGGTAGACAAACTCCTTCTCTTGAAACAATAAGAACCGCACCAACACAGCTCTGTTGTGGTTTGGTCTCCCGGGAGCCAGCGTACGATGAACTCGCTGTAACGTGAATGTCTTTTGAGGTGACAGCCCGAGCCACATTGGTAACATTTCCTTTATAAAATCAATGAGTGGCCGTGTTCCCTCTGCTCCCTCTCGTAACCCAAAGATACGCAAATTCTTCCTTCTCCCCGGTTCTCTAGGTCATCGGCTTTTGCCTCCAGAAGAGCGATTCGATTGACAGCCAATCTCAGGGCTATTTCAGTTTCGCCTTGCGCCGTTTCTGTCTCATCAATGCGGGTCTCCGCCTGGTCAATGCGAGCTGTATTGTTCGCAACATCTTGTTTTATCTCATTAACTGCATCCTTCAGTGTCGCCAGATTATTTGTCATACCCACCAGCTTCTGTTCAACAACATCGAATCGTGTCCCAAAGTCTGACCGCAGTGACTTAAGTTCGCCCAACACGTCTTCCATGCTAGCCATATTAGCTCTCGCCGTGTTAGCATCTATGCTGCTCTGAGGGCTCAACTGCGTTGGATAAGTGCCTGTCTTTCGTCCACGAGTGAAAAGTTCACACTGTTTTCCTCCCGCTGGTTTTGGCATGACCTCGTCGCTTCTTCTTTATGAGATGATAGCAGTGTTAAGGGTTTTTTAAAGAAATAATTAAAACACGGTATCAGAGCTATGGCGCTATGCGGCCATCTTGGTCACCTCGTTCCGGAAGTCTCCTTCAGATTCATTTTTATTCTCTGGCTCTGACCCGTTTGTCTGTTATTATCTGATTCCCTCGGTTTAAACTTGTTTCTATTTTAATCTTTTGGGCAACACTTTACTCAGATAGTTCACAGAGTATTTGTAACATTTCAACAGTGTTTTTACTTTTGCTTTTTCTGCAGTTGTTCAACACATTATCAAAAGAGTATATGGGACAGTTCATGCACATACCGACTTAAAGTACTCACTCAGTCTGTGATATACAAGTTATTTTTTCCACAGCATATTTGCACATACTGTCTTTATGCTTGTGCAACCCTGAGTCCAAAACAATTATAATGATATTTAACTAAAAGCATAAATATAACAGAATGTGATCATTTGCAATAAAAAGGTTCATTTCTAAATTTTTTACACAATTTGCACAATTTCTACCCTCCTAATATGTTGGTGTCAAGATTCACTGACGCTGAATAATAAACCGGACATATTTGTTAAAAAACTGTTCACGTTATATTCAGTTTTGAACAGATATGGAAATATATATTCTCAGACTTATTGGTAACTCGATTGAACTGAATATGAAAGATTTTATTGTTTATTTTGAAAATAATGTTAAATCATTGAAACTTATCATCTTTTCATGATCCTACATGATAAATGTCTTGCACAAAAATCTAAATTTTATAAATCACACCACTGTTTAAAAGGTTTTCTACTTGATTTTATTATATAAATGCGTATTCTGGAACATGTCAATAAGAAGCTTGTCTACATACATTATTATACTGTTGAGCACATAATGTTATTTTTTTGATTATTTGATAATTTGATGTTATTATGGTTTTAAGTTGTCTGAAGTGACTTAATGAAGTTATTTTTGAGAAATATTTATTGAAAACTGCACAAACACATTACATTTAATGTCAAAACTGATACATTTTAGTACTTGTTAATATAGATCTTTAACAAAAAATACATAACACATTTTTTTACACACCATCCCAACTTTATAGATTTGTCTTGAATGCAAAAAAAAAACTGCTGTAAAAGTGAATACATTTGAAACTTCTACTTAAAAAGACTAATTCCCATAAAGACCTCATGATTAAAAACGTTTTTTTTAGATTATTTTACAATTTGATTTGGCTCTAAATTAAACATTGTTTGCACTGACTTAGGAAAACAAAAACTGTAGGTATATTCTAGGTGTTGTTATTGTTGTCGTTCTACTGTAGATTCCACCAACATCATCATGAGGACAACATAGTCACATGTTCCTCAAAGACTTCAGGACGTTTTGAACAGAACGATGCTGATCGTCTATTTCTGTTGTCCTGCAGCCACAGAGACCTTCACTGGTAAAACCTGCAGTGGGGGATTCATATCCCCATTGAAAAAATATGGAAACATCCTCTCAGTGAAAGTGTGTGTGAAGGTGTGTATGTGTGTGTTAGTGTCAGCATCAGAGAACGACAGCTTTCCTCTGTTCCAGTCCAGATTCACTCTGATCCTCTGAGGCTTCTTCTGCACTACGAGAACAGTGTTTCTACCTGATGGTGACCGTGATGAGTATTTATCTTCACAGAACTGTATTCTCCAAAATCCAGCATTAATGCCTCCTTTCCTCTGGACAGAATCTGCTAACACACCCAGTGACCAGCTTATATTGTCTCCAACCTCGACCTCCCAGCTGTGAGTCCCTGAGTTAAAGCCATCAGAGCCCACAACAGAGCAGGAATAAACAATCCTCTCTGGATTATCAGGAAGCTGCTGTTTCTCTCCTAGTCTCAGACTGGTCAGATCTTCAGACAGGATGAGTTTTCGACCAGCAGTGTTTGGGTTCAGGATGACAGGACTGTAGGAGACCATGTCCTTCATCTTGTTCCAGATGTTGAAGGCCAGGTTGCCCAGGTGTTTGGCCTGGTCTGTCAGAGATCCTGAGGGCAGCTGTGGATCCTCCAGCAGGAGGCGCTGCTGGACTCTTTCAACTGCAGCCTTGTAGTTGTGCAGGAATGAGACGTGTTCAGCTCTCAGCTCGTCCTCTGTGGCTCTGACTGTGTCTGAAAGAGCTGCTATCTCTCTGCTCAGAGCCTCCATCTTCTCCTTCATCATCTGACTCTTCTGATCCTCTTCCTCCCTCAGTGCAGCCATCCTGGCCTCCTCTTCCTCTTCTAGAAACTGGTGAAGCTTCTTAAACTGCTCCTTAATCTGCGTCTCTGTGCGTCGGGCCTGGACCTGAATGTGTTCTGCTGTTTGATCAAACTTCACTTTAACTTCTTTAAAAACCTTTAACTTCTTCTTTAAAGGCTCCAGAGTTTCCTGAAGTTCCTTCTTGTGTTGTTGTGCAACTTCATCGATGGGTCTGATTGTGTGGTTGGTGTGTTTTTCTGAGTCTCTGCAGACGACACACACTGGCTGCTGATGGTCCAGACAGAAGAGTTTGAGTTTCTCAGAGTGCAGACTGCAGAGAGCCTCTGAAGCTCTCTGATCTCTCTCCTGTAAGAAACTCTCACACAGGTTCTTTAACGCAAAGTGAAGAGGTGGATGATCCTTTGAATCTTTTCTCTTACAAACTGGACACTCTCTGGTTTGTTTCTCCGTCCACCAGTTCTGCAGACAGTCTTTACAGAAGCTGTGGCTGCATGACAGGATGACAGGATCTTTAAAGATGTCGTGGCAGACAGAACAGCAGAGATCGTCCTCTAATCTGGAAGCCATTTAGTCTCTGAGTGAAGCTGAAAACACAGCAGACAAACAGCTCAGCCACTCCCTGTTCTCTCAAAGTTACTTTACTTTCCTGTAAAACTGTCGTTCAGTTTGTGGATTCAGCAGCTGGGTGAAGTGGAGCTGTTCCAGTATTCCCAGTAATCTCCTGAAGTTGTCCTCTTTCAGTCAAAGTGGAGGTTTTCGTCTGAAGCTGAATCTTATCGTCCGTCTCTCAGAGTGTGTGTGTGTCTCTTCGTCTCAGTGAGGCAGAATAACAGCCTGTTACCTGGTTCGTCTCAGGTGAATCAGTTTAGGGGCGGAGCTTTAACAGTTTATCAGCTCTCATTCCAAAGTCTCATTGTAAACTGGTTAATAATTGTTATAGAGACACAGAAATAATGTCAGACTACTTCTTTATTTGCCTTGAGTATGTAGTTGAGAAATAAAAAGCTGGTGAATTTAAGTTTTTCTTCTTTTCTTCAGTAATGTGTGTGTGTGTGTTTGTGTGTTGGTGGGTGGATGGGTGGGAGGGCTGTTGTAAACAAGTGACAATCACTGTTTTTAACACAGAAAAAATAAAACCATTTTGGTTAAGGTAAGGCACTAAAACCACTAGTTTAAGGTCAGGTAAAAATAACAGGGTTTTGCTTGAAAAATTCATATTCCAGACAAAACTTCCACCAACAGGACATGAACAGGTCTAAAGTCCTGAGGTAATCTGACCCTCCCACCTGATAGAGGCTCTTGGTGGCTTTTAACAACAAAATACTTTGTCACCGCACTAAAGAGAAGTTGCTGATTAACAGATCTGTGGTTTCCAGACATCTAATATGCCAATATTTTCTGATGGGGACGAGGCTCAGATTAGGCCAAAAAAGTATTCAGTTAGACGTTAAAAATAAATGCACCTAAATTCCAGACATGAGGTAGTTATGTACATGTTTCTTTCCTTGATGTTATTACAGATATAACTTGTCTGACTGTACAATACTGTAACTGAACTTAATTAAGCTATTATAAAATATTTTTATTTTCCATATATTCAATGGAAAAAACACAAAGACACAAAGACATTTATTGTTCAAACAAATGTTTTTTGTGGTCGCGAGGACTTCCGTGATGAAGACAACTGACACGAGAGCAGGTACCGAGCGGACGTGCACATGATTATAGAGGGGCAGGGGCTCAACGTCAGAAAAGTGCAAAAAAAACGAATCTTACAACAACAACTATCTTGGAGCAACACCTCATAAGCACCATCACCACCTTGTGTCTGATGCTGCATCCTAACATGTTGATAACAGACCCAGTCTGTCAGAAAGCTCTCAAGATGTATACTGGAGGCTATGCAATGTGATTCAGATTCAGATGTTTTTTTAGTTCAAGAATAAAAAACATCTGAATCTGAATCACATTGCATATCCTCCAGTATACATCTTTAGAGCATTCTGACAGACTGGGTCTGTTATCAACATGTTAGGATGCAGCATCAGACACAAGGATGCAGTGAGACTGGACATATCAGTTAGGAAAGCTGTTCTGTGATTGGTTGGACACACAACCGTTCATAGTTCTGTGATTTCCCTGACGTTCATGAACGCGACATACACGTAGCGGCTGAGAAGCCTGTCAGTCATTGTCGTTCCCATGACAACGGGGCGTTTTGAGGTGGGCGGGAACTGGGGGCCGAGCTAACGGTTGGTAAGTTCATGATAATGACAGAAGTTGGTTAGCTTGTTTTGGTGTTAGCTACGGCCCACAGTAGCCTGATTGTTCACTAATAAAGCACCGTGAAACCAGCTGATGGTAGTGAATGTACTGAGGAACGGTACAATATATTTAAATATACCAACAATCACCTGCTATGCTAATTTCACCTGCCGGTTGGCGTTATGGTCGCGTCGGTCTCCTTCTGAGAAGCTTCATCTTCATCTTCATCTTCATCTGGCTGTTTGTTTTTTTCTCCGACCTCTTCTGCTGAAGCTGCAGTGTCACCAGAAGCGTCTGTGGGTTCAGTGGCAGCTTCACAAAACACTGAAAAAGTGTCTGGCGTTGTTTTTATGTCATCTCGTTGTATTTCACGCGCTGATTTTCTCCTTTGTGCCGAGAAAGCCCGCGAAATGAATTTGTAGCATCAACGGAAGCCTCAGAGGTCTAAACATCATGTAAAACACAGACTGGGTTGATTTAATGAATTAATCAACATGTGAAAACTGTCACAAAATGATGGTGTTACTTATGCTCGCACATCAAGTGGATATATGAAAAAAATAAAATAAAATCTAGCGAGAATACAGGGCGTATACAGAATAAGCCGCTGGGTATAGCAAATCACTCCCCTTTTCCAGTGGGTATACGCCTTATACTTGCGTATCACGTAGACTACACCACTAAACCAAAAACACCTAATTTTAATCCAGAAGAGTAGTAGGAAAATAGTCTCGCCACCAGACCTTCCTCTACAGAAGAAAGTAGGACAACAACTCGGTGCAAACCTGTTGATCTGCCTATTTTGTGATGTTAAAACCTCAGACTTGTAGTGAGGGAAATATGATCCGCCGTAAACACGGTGCATTTTATTTTATATTTATATAAAATAATATATATTTTAAAATTTATTTAAAAAAGAAAATGTGTTTTGTACACAATTTCCTGCGCCATGCTCCGACGTCCGGTAAAAATAGAGCCGTGATACAGCAGAGCTGCAGCCGATGGAAGCTGACACATTGACTAAAATAGGGCGTTTTTCTGAAATATGACCCATATTTAAGCGAATAAGTGGACGGCGACTAGTTAGACCAGGGATTCCCAAAGTCTGGTGCGTGGACCCCTGGGGGTGCACGGTTTGCCGCTAGGGGGTGCGTGAGATGAAAAATGTAATGGCGGTCTAATAATTACACAATTACATTTTTCCCCCCACACAATAAAGATGTGTAAATAAACATTTCCTTTGTAAAAATGTAAAATCAAAAACTGTAATATTAATTAATAAATAAATGCAGGCTATTCAAAATGCACTTCATCTTAAAATGAAGCATAGAAGAAGTTATCTTCTTCCATTTTTCCAACCTGTGTTATGATGACGGCTTGTTTTAGCTCCACGCTCATTTAAACTTGCTCCAATTTTTGTTCAACGCGGCTAAAAATATTATAACATTTTCCCAACTTATCTGCCGTCTGCTCTTAAAAGTGAAAGCTTGCACATAACTGTGTTGCATTATAGTGAAACTGTGTTTCAGATTAATTTAAATGCGAGAGCTCATTGTTGTGATGGTGATTATTTAATTATGTGTGTTCTGGTTATTTGAGCATAATTAAACATAAACAAACCTTTAATATGGCGATAAAAAAGCTTATTGCATTTTGTTTTTTTGAAGGTGTGGGGGATTGGGGGGGTGTCAACCCGGTTGGGACATAGAAGGGGGTAAAAAAAAAAAAGTTTGGGAACCACTGAGTTAGACCATAACTCACAGGTTCAAGTTGCTCCACTGTCTCCTCAGTTATCCAGGAGGCAGCAGCTTCTCTCCCTCTCACTTACTCACCCGCTCTCACTCTGTCTCTCTCTCTCACTCTGTCTCTCTCTCACTCTGTCTCTCTCTCACTCTGTCTCTCTCTCACTCTGTCTCTCACTCTGTCTCTCTCTCACTCTGTCTCTCTCTCACTCTCTCTCTCTCTCTCTCTCATTCTGTCTCTCTCTCACTCTGTCTCTCTCTCTCTCTCACTCTGTCTCTCTCTCACTCTGTCTCTCTCTCTGTCTCTCTCTCTCTCTCACTCTGTCTCTCTCTCACTCTGTCTCTCTCTCTCTCACTCTGTCTCTCTCTCTCTCTGTGGCGAGTGCGCGATGCAACAGACAGAGAATCGGCCGGCTCAACACACACAACAACCCCGTATTACAAGAAAAATGGCACAGTAAAACAATGTGGAGTTTTTGTAGCGCCATTTTTTTACATCCATATTTATTCATGTTATTTAAAAAACAAAAAACAACACTCAGAGGGCACTTTTTAATACGAGGCAAAAAGGGCAGGGGCTCAAGCACCCCTCGGGCCCTATGTGTGCACGTGCCTGCAGCTCAGGAATGTGACAGGAAAACACATTTTGTCAGCTGCAGGTGATGCTTTCACTGAACTCATGTCACATTTATGCGTTCTGCACCTTCAGATCCATTTTTATTCTCTGGCTCTGACCCGTTTGTCTGTTATTATCTGATTCCCTCGGTTTAAACTTGTTTCTATTTTAATCTTTTGGGCAACACTTTACTCAGATAGTTCACAGAGTATTTGTAACATTTCAACAGTGTTTTAGTTTTGCTTTTTCTGCAGTTGTTCAACACATTATCAAAAGAGTATATGGGACAGTTCATGCACATACCGACTTAAAGTACTCACTCAATCTGTGATATACAAGTTATTTTTTCCACAGCATATTTGCGCATACTGCCTTTATGCTTGTGCAACCCTGAGTCCAAAACAATTATAATGATATCTAACTAAAAGCATGAATAAAACAGAATGTGATCATTTGCATTAAAAAGGTTCATTTTAAAATTTTGCACAATTTTGCACTATTTCTACCCTCCTAAAATGTTGGTGTCAAGATTCACTGACGCTGAATAATAAACCAGATATATTTGTTCACGTTATATTCAGTTTTGAACAGATATGGAAATATATTTTTTTTAGACTTATTGGTAACTCGATTGAACTGAATATGAAAGATTTTATTGTTTATTTTGAAAATATCGTTAAATCATTGAAACTTATCGTTTCATGATCCTGCATGATAAATGTCTTGCACAAAAATCAAAATTTTGTAAATCACACCACAGTTTATAAGTTTTTCTGCTTGATTTTATTATATAAATGCAGATTCTGGAACATGTCAATAAGAAGCTTGTCTACATACATTATTATACTGTTGAGCACATAATGTTATTTTTTTCTTTCTGTTTCTTAATTTGATGTTATTATGGATTTAAGTTGTCTGAAGTTATTCAAAACAAAACTTGATCCTTTTTGAGAAATATTTATTGAAAACTCCACAAACACAATACATTTAATGCCCAAACTGATACATTTTAGTACTTGTTAATATAGATCTTTAACAAAAAATACATAATAACACATTTTTTACACACCATCCCAACTTTATAGATTTGTCTTTAATGCAAAAAAATAATAAATGAATAAATTTGAAACTTATACTTAAAAAGACTAATTCCCATAAATACCTCATTATTAAAAAGACAAAATTAAATTTACTAAAACAAATTTCCCCCTCAGGAGTCAGAGCATGTTTTTTTCTTTCTTCAAACAGGATGAAATGAAATCCTGCAGGTTTTTCTGTTTGTATCTCAGCTGCAACATGCAGAGAACTTAAAGAGGGAGAGCGCCCTCACCTGGTGGCTCTTCATCAGTATCATTAATTTAGATCTTTGCATTTTCTTTCTTTTGCACACAAAATGTCCAGTCCTCAGCGGTTTACAGGATCCTCAGAACACTTTACACTCAAACATTATACATTTCATTACATAATTACAGCAAAAACATTTTCTCCCAGGCTGTGTGAATAAATTCTGCTACAAACCTCAATATTTTGATCTTCCAAACAATAATAAAAGCAACAGGTTCTTAGAATATAACAAAAATATATTTGATAAAACCTTCACCAACTTATTTAGAATATTTTCTATCTTTCATTGCATTTAAAAAAAAAATGTCATCCCTTATTTTTTATATATTTTTAGGGGTTGGATCTATGGTTGGAAGAGGTTAAAGTTATAATCAATAATATAAAAATAAACTACAACCCCTTGACTGAAAACAATCTTAAATGATTTAAAATGTTATTGATTTTTTTTTACAATTTGATTCGGGTCTAAATTAAACATTGTTTGCACTGATTGAGGAAAACAAAAACTGTAGTTATATTCCAGGTGTTTTTGTTATTATTGTCGTTCTACTGTAGATTGCACCAACATCATCATCAGGACAACGTAGTCACATGTTCCTCAAAGACTTCAGGACGTCTTGAACAGAACGATGCTGATCGTCTATTTCTGTTGTCCTGCAGCCACAGAGACCTTCACTGGTAAAACCTGCAGTGGGAGATCATCATCATCATAATTGGTAAAATATGGAAACATCCTCTCAGTGAAAGTGTGTGTGAAGGTGTGTATGTGTGTGTTAGTGTCAGCATCAGAGAACGACAGCTTTCCTCTGTTCCAGTCCAGATTCACTGTGATCCTCTGAGGCTTCTTCTGCACTACGAGAACAGGGACGTCTTACCTCATAATCCAGATATTAGGTCTCCTCTCCTCTGGACAGACTCTGTTAACACACCCAGTGACCAGCCTTTACTGTCTCCAACCTCGACCTCCCAGCTGTGAGTCCCTGAGTTAAAGCCCTCAGAGCCCAGAACAGCGAGGCAAAAATAATGACACCTCTCTGGATTATCAAGAAGCAGCTGTATCTCTCCTCCTCTTCTCAGACTGGTCAGATCTTCAGACAGGACGAGGACTGGACCAGCAGTGTTTGGGTCCAGGATGACAGGCCTGAAGGAGACCATGTCCTTCATCTTGTTCCAGATGTTGAAGGCCAGGTTGCCCAGGTGTTTGGCCTGGTCTATCAGAGCTCCTGAGGGCAGCTGTGGATCCTCCAGCAGGGGACGCTGCTGGACTCTTTCCACTGCAGCCTTGTAGTTGTGCAGGAATGAGACGTGTTCAGCTCTCAGCTGGTCCTCTGTGGCTCTGACTGTGTCTGAAAGAGCTGCTATCTCTCTGCTCAGAGCCTCCATCTTCTCCTTCATCATCTGACTCTTCTGCTCATCTTCCTCCCTCAGTGCAGCCATCCTGGCCTCCTCTTCCTCTTCTAGAAACTGGTGAAGCTTCTTAAACTGCTCCTTAATCTGTGTCTCTGTGCGTCGGGCCTGGACCTGAATGTGTTCTGCTGTTTGATCAAACATCACTTTAACTTCTTCAAAAACCCCTAACTTCTCCTTTAAAGGCTCCAGAGTTTCCTGAAGTTCCTTCTTGTGTTGTTGTGCAGCTTCATCGATGGGTCTGAATCTGTGGTTGGTGTGTTTTTCTGAGTCTCTGCAGACGAGACACACTGGCTGCTGATGGTCCAGACAGAAGAGTTTGAGTTTCTCAGAGTGCAGACTGCAGAGAGCCTCTGAAGCTCTCTGATCTCTCTCCTGTAAGAAACTCTCACACAGCTTCTTTAACGCCAGGTTACAATGTGGACGACCCTTAAATCTTCTCTTACAGAGCGGACACTCTCTGGTTTGTTTCCCCGTCCACCAGCTCTGCAGACAGTCTTTACAGAAGCTGTGGCTGCATGACAGGACGACAGGATCTTTAAAGATGTCGTGGCAGACAGAACAGCAGAGATCGTCCTCTAATCTGGAAGCCATTTAGTCTCTGAGTGAAGCTGAAAACACAGCAGACAAACAGCTCAGCCACTCCCTGTTCTCTCAATGTTACTTTACTTTCCTGTAAAACTGTCGTTCAGTTTGTGGATTCAGCAGCTGGGTGAAGTGGAGCTGTTCCAGTATTCCCAGTAATCTCCTGAAGTTGTCCTCTTTCAGTCAAAGTGGAGGTTTTAGTCTGAAGCTGAATCTTATCGTCCGTCTCTCAGAGTGTGTGTGTGTGTGTCTCTTTGTCTCAGTGAGGCAGAATAACAGCCTGTTACCTGGTTACTCTCAGGTGAGTCAGCTGAGGGGCGGAGCTTTAACACAACAGTTTATCAGGTTGAGTCTCATTCCAATCATTGTTATGTACCCACAGCAATGTGTTGTGTGGATAAACCATACATACTCTTGTTTCTCCTGTGTATAAAGCCTCTGAACCTGTGCACTTTTAGAATAAACGCTTCTATATAGAACCTTTAAGGAAAAAATAGGCATATGGAGTATTTATAACATTAGGTTACTGCTTCTTTTTTCAACAGTGCAGTATTTTCTGATTGATGGAATGATAAAAACAACAAAAGAGATGTCCAAAATCCCCTCAATAAAACCTTTTGACTTTAATATGTTGTCATAATGGAACAAGAATTTTTAACCTGACTTTAACCCAAACTGAGGAAAGGACTGCAGGATCAAACACACGAGGACTGTTGAAAACACGTGACCATCACGGTTAAGATGGTAAATCATCCATTAGAGGTGTGAATCAGCATATCGGCCCAACAACACAATTTTATCCCGATAGTTGAGCCACAATACAATAATATTGCTATTTTAAGCAGTTTTCCATATGGTGAGTACTGCGATATATATATTGTGATTTAACTGTTTAACTGCATTTTGTGTCCACAAAATTAAATTCAATCAAGAATTGTTTTGTCAAATAAGAGAAAATTCTCAGTGTATTCATCTCACTTCAGTCTTTTTATTTCTCCACAATGAGAGCCAAACCCACAGAATGACCAACAAAGTATTCAGTCAAACTGAACTGAACTGATATCAAACATGTATGGACGACAACAACTGCAGCATTTTGTCAAACTTTCCTCAACTTTAAGCTGCACTGCTTTCAATGGTTTTGAATGAAATAAAAAAAAATAGCCCAAATTTGCAGTGTTATTTCGCCAGCTTCCCGACAAGATATACTGACGCACATGGTGCCTATAGATTCCTTAGATCTTCTTATTTCATATGATACCAGTACCACCAGTATATTCCTAAAAAAATTGATCCCGCTACGTCCTCCGGTAATAAACAAAAACGGCGAAATACTGACGGCCGTCAGAATGCTAAATTTCGATACTTGGCGGCCATGAATCGATATAATATCGCCATATTGTGCTGTATGGATTTTTTCCCCCACCTTTATCATCTATAGCATAGAGTGATTTTTTGTTGCATGTGCTACATATATGTAGCACTGTACAGCCCTGTATTATGTTAAGCTCCTAGCAACATTGCTAGATAGCTTAGCGTGCTAATCTTGCAGACAATGTCATTAACTTAAGATGGTGGACTAGTTATGCACTACTAGCTGTAAGAATACTAGTTGACAGGAACCATAACTGTAAAATCCAGTTTGGGTTATCTCATCTAACAGCTAAACAATCGTTAGTTAGCTCATGTTAGCTAGCTAGCAGCTTACCTTGTAGCAGACATATGTGCGTGTGTTGATCTTCGAAATATTAAGTTGGAGGGGGGATTCCCACATGGTTTAATCCACAGCCAGCAACGCTCCTCTTGCTTTTTGGGTTTTAGAAATAGTAAAAAATGACTCCTCCCTCTAAACTCTGAGGGTAGCTGGTGTCAGACCGGTTCACCTTGTTGCTCAGAGCTCAAAGCTCGACGGAACTTCTTCTCTTAGTGACGGTTGCTAAGGTAGAAATCTTAGTAACGTTTGCTAAGTTAGGATTGGACGAGGACCATTCGGGGGAGGAGTTATATGTAGTTTTTCTTGATATATACGACTAAGATAAGCTGAGAATAATAACAATAAAACAATCAAATCTATGTGGATGTTGATAACTCTTGCGACCTATAAAGCACTTGTGTCCTAATGGACTCGAACTTAACCCATGGCACTTACTCTTGCTGTTTCTTGATTTCATCCTTGCTTGTGTTGTATTAACTCACATTTGTACGTTGCTTTGGATAAAAGCGTCTGCTAAATGACATTGTAGAATCGTAGAATTTTGTGCACATGCTGATGAAACATCTATCTTTTTATTTATTTTTCAGTATAAAATAAGGTAATAAAATGAGGTTCCTGAAGCACTCCAGTGTTTCAACATCATCCATCCAACAGAAAATCAACAGACTTTTTATTTTCTTTATTTTGAACACAACATGCCCAAGCCTCAACGGTTTACAGGACCCTCAGAACACTTTACACTCAAACATTACATTTCATCACCAAATTACAGCAAAAAAAAAATCTCCCAGGCTGTGTGAATAAATTCTGCTACAAACCTTAATAACCCCCAAAAAATTTGATAAATCTTCTTTTTTTTGTGAGCAAATAAACATTTAGTCCTAATTTAATTTAAAAACTACTAATGTTACTCACTGTTTTCATTTGAAAGATTTGTAACTTTAATCAAAAAGATTATTTGGAAAAGTATTTATTCATATAAGTCAGATGTAAGGTTCATGACCAATTTACCTCTTTTATTTAATTAATTTTAATTTAATTATTTTTGATCTTCCAAACAATAATAAAAGCAACAGGTTCTTAGAATATTACAGAAACATATTTGATAAAAACCTTCACCAACTTATTTCGAATATTTATTTGTCTTTCATTGCATTGTATTTTTATTTTCATCCCTTATTTTTATAATCAATAATATAAAAATAAACTATAGCCCCTTGACTGAAAACAATCTGAAGTTATTTTAAAAGTTATTTACTTTTTTGGGGAATTTTTAACAGTTTCTATTGGACTCTAAATTAAACATTGTTTGCACTGATTGAGGAAAAGAATAGTTATATTCCAGGTGATTTTTTTTTATTATTGTTGGTCTACTGTAGATTGCACCAACATCATCATGAGGACAACGTAGTCACATGTTCCTCAAAGACTTCAGGACGTCTTGAACAGAACGATGCTGATCGTCTATTTCTGTTGTCCTGCAGCCACAGAGACCTTCACTGGTAAAACCTGCAGTGGGGGATTCTTCCAATCTCCATTGGAAAAATATGGAAACATCCTCTCAGTGAAAGTGTGTGTGAAGGTGTGTATGTGTGTGTTAGTGTCAGCATCAGAGAACGACAGCTTTCCTCTGTTCCAGTCCAGATTCACTCTGATCCTCTGAGGCTTCTTCTGCACTACAAGAACAGTAAACTCACGTGATGGTAAAACTGCTAAGTATTTATCTTCAAAGAACTGTATTCTCCATAATCCAGACAGTATGACTCCTCTCCCCTGGACAGACTCTGCTAACACACCCAGTTGCCAGATTGTATTGTCTCCAACCTCCACCTCCCAGCTGTGAGTCCCTGAGTTAAAGCCCTCAGAGCCCAGAACAGAGCCGTAACCTTTAATCCTCTCTGGATTATCAGGAAGCTGCTGTTTCTCTCCTCCTGGTCTCAGACTGGTCAGATCATCAGGCAGGATGAGTTCTGAACTAGCAGTATTTGGGTCCAGAATGACAGGACTGTAGGAGACCATGTCCTTCATCTTGTTCCAGATGTTGAAGGCCAGGTTGCCCAGGTGTTTGGCCTGGTCTATCAGAGCTCCTGAGGGCAGCTGTGGATCCTCCAGCAGGGGGAGCTGCTGGACTCTTTCCACTGCAGCCTTGTAGTTGTGCAGGAATGAGACATGTTCAACTCTCAGCTCGTCCTCTGTGCCTCTGACTGTGTTTGAAAGCGCTGCTATCTCTCTGCTCAGAGCCTCCATTTTCTCCTTCATCATCTGACTCTTCTGCTCCTCTTCCTCCCTCAGTGCAGCCATCCTGGCCTCCTCTTCCTCTTCTAGAAACTGGTGAAGCTTCTTAAACTGCTCCTTAATCTGCGTCTCTGTGCGTCGGGCCTGGACCTGAATGTGTTCTGCTGTTTGATCAAACTTCACTTTAACTTCTTTAAAAACCTTTAACTTCTTCTTTAAAGGTTCCAGAGTTTCCTGAAGTTTCTTCTTGTGTTGTTGTGCAGCTTCATTGATGGGTCTGAATTTGTGGTTGGTGTGTTTTTCTGAGTCTCTGCAGATGTGACACACTGGCTGCTGATGGTCCAGACAGAAGAGTTTGAGTTTCTCAGAGTGCAGACTGCAGAGAGCCTCTGAAGCTCTCTGATCTCTCTCCTGTAAGAAACTCTCACACAGGTTCTTTAACGCCAGGTTACGAGGTGGACGACCCTTAGATCTTCTCTTACAAACTGGACACTCTTTGGTTTGTTTCTCCTTCCACCAGCTCTGCAGACAGTCTTTACAGAAGCTGTGGCTGCATGACAGGATGACAGGATCTTTAAAGATGTCGCGGCAGACAGAACAGCAGAGATCGTCCTCTAATCTGGAAGCCATTTAGTCTCAGAGTGAAGCTGAAAACACAGCAGACAAACAGCTCAGCCACTCCCTGTTCTCTCAAAGTTACTTCACTTTCCTGTAAACTGTCGTTCAGTTAGTGGATTCAGCAGCTGGGTGAAGTGGAGCTGTCCCAGTATTCCCAGTAATCTCCTGAACTTGTCCTCTTTCAGTCAAAGTGGAGGTTTTAGTCTCAAGTTGAATCTTATCGTCCATCTCTCAGAGTGAGTGTGTGTGTGTGTGTGTGTGTGTCGTGTCTCGTCTACCTGCTTTGTCTCAGGTGAGTCACCTGAGGGGCGGAGCTTTAACAGTTTATCAGCTCTCATTCCAAAGTTTCATTGCAAACTGGTTAATAATTGTTATATACACACAGAAATAATCAAATGTATTTATTTGACTTGAGTATGTAAAAACTTGTGACAATCACTGTTGTTAACTCTGAAAAATAAAAACATTTTGGTTCAAGGTCAGGTAAAAATAACAGGGTCTGTCTTGAAAAAATCATATTCCAGACAAAACTCCCAACACAACGTGAACAGGTCTAAAGTCCTGAGGTAATCTGACCCTCCCACCTGATATTGGCTCTTCGTGGCTTTTAACAACATAATACTTTGTCACCGCACTAAAGAGAAGTTGCTGATTAACAGATCTGTGATTTCCAGACACGTCCTAAGCCAACATTTTGACGAGGCTCAGGTTAGGCCAAAAAAGCATTCAGTTAGGCGTTAAAAATGAATGCTCAAAAAGTTTCAGACATGAGGTAGTTATGTACATCATGTTCCTTTCCTTGATGGTATTTCAGATCTAAGTTGATTGTACACTACTGTAACAACTTGATCAAGTCAAGTCTCATCAATTACATGCTGATTATAAAAACTGTCAGGAATGAGGAGTGATAATATCTGTGTAAATCATTTAATGCAGCACATCATTGATTTGCAGCTCCATTTTTTCAGATTGAGGATAATCCTGTCTACACACACACACACACACACACACACACACTGTGGCATTAAATGTGCACCAAAGACACAGAAAGAAAAGTTGAGGATTCATTTTTGCACAAAAACGCTGCAGCTCTCGCTCAGCTACACAAACATTTAATCTAGTTTCATCTCATTTAAAGTCCGGGTAAGGTCATTTCAGAGATTTGTATGAAAATATATTAAACAATTTACAAAATAATAGTTGAAAACATGTATAGAATTTTGAAAATGATATATGACTGCATTTTGGAGTGAGACCATGAAATGGTTTTCCTCCACTTCTATGTTCAGGATTTTGTAAAAGCGTGGCTCCATGACACAATGGAGCGTCCATTCATAACTCTGCTCCTAACACTACATAACACGTGGAGTGTGCAGCATCAGCAGTTCTCCGGTTCATTTGCTAGCTGGCAACTCTTCCCTATTTTAGATTAGATTAGATTAGATTCAGTTTTATTGTCATTGAACAGAGTAACAAGTACTAGGACAATGAAATTACCATCAACCCGTCCGGACATATACATAAACATACATACAATTTGACAAAGGGGTGGACAGGACAGGAAGACAGGGATGGAAGAAAAGAGATACAGCATAACATGAGGAGAGGGGAGGAAGATAAGCACATACTCAGTACACTTTACAACATGAAAACTCAAGACTTGCAACAGGTGAGGGGGTGGGAGAGTGGAGGTAGCCAGCGTAAGCAAGCGGCCATCCGGTCCTGCAGCCATGGCGGTGCTGGTCACAGACCCGCTTGTCACAGACCCGCTTGTCACACTGGGGGTACAAAGTGGTGAAGGCGTGGGATGGGCGGTAGGGTGGGTGATTGCATATATGTATATGTCTGTGTGTTTGTTTGTATGTATGTAGAAGTTTGTGTGGCCGCGTGAGTCGCCTCGCCTGGCATCCCAATCAGTCAGTGCCTCAGTTTGCAGGAATGTCATAGTGATAACACAGCAAGTTGCCATGGAGACAGCCGTGGTCAGGTTCCAGACAGAGTCAACAATTAGCAGGTGTCTGTGGGAAGTGGGGGAGGGGGTACAAGAGCGTCTCGCTGCAGTGTTCTTCCAGGGGAGTTGTTGTTCCAGTAACGGCCTTGAGGCCAGAGCTGGTTGAGAGGGCCGAAAGCAGATAAGATTGGGATTGTTTGGGCTTAGGGCGAGTGGTCGCATTCAATTTAAACGACTAATCTCCTTGTCCATTCTGGTCTCCGAGTCGTTCCATTTGTCTTTGCAAAGTTGTCAGCTTTTCCTTGATGTTATCCATAAAGCGGTTTATAGCCACAGTCTGAGTGCCGACAACTCTGCCCACTGCTTCAATCAAGTCGGGCAGCCTTATGGGGCTTTGGACAGCTGTCACCATTTACTGTATTCCCGTTAAACCAGGGCAATGCTTAATCCAGTCAGCAAAAGACCTGTAATCATGGTCCTCCACGGAAAGAGCCACCAGGCATCCAAGAGATGCATCAGTCCTGGATGTCAGAATCTACCGAAAAATTCCTTAAAAAGTGCCCTTTTTTTAATTTCTCCAAACTCATGATATGATGAAGAGGAGCTGAACCGACCCTCTCCGGCCTTCATCCTCCCGTACCGCAACATTTGGTTCTCCTGCCATCGCTGGCAGTAAGAGCCCACCAATGACTGTAAGTTGCCTTGTGGTCTTTTGTTAAAATCTCTATGGTGATTTTACTGAGAGACCCCACACAAGACTTTACTAAGGGTGGCTGATGTTGATACATTTACTTATAACGTTCGTGAAGCTAACGTTAGCTACCTTTGGCTTGTGTCAGCGGTCATAGCGACAGAAGATTACAATGTTTGTAGTAACATCCTACATACTCGCCAATTTTGCAGCATTTTATGAACCTGAAAATAAACCTTTATTGTCTGCTGTTGTCGCAAGGACCTCATTGTCGAAGACAACCGACACAAGAGCAGGTACCGAGCGTGCATTTGTCAGATCCAATCGGCAACCTCCGGGTCTGAGCAGTGAGGCAAACCAGGAAGTGCCTTACCCCATAAATTCCACTGAAAGCGTAACAGATGCAGATACGCATTCATTATAATCACTGTGTGAGATTCCACCGACTCCGTATCCGCTGCGTAGTGAGTCCGTCGTTGCACGGCCATCCGTCAGCCCTCGCAACACTTGCGCAGAGCTTCTATTTTTGTCGGACGACGGAGCGTGGCGCATCAATTCAGCACAGAGCAGATCATTCGGAGTAGGAAGTCGTGCACAGACACAAAATAAAACATCCAGTATATTTTCAAAATAAAATACCTCGGGTTCACGGCGGATTGTATTTCACAACTTGAAGACGTCATGATGGGCGGGGGCAGACCTGAAGTCAACAGGTTAGAGGTTTTCACTCGTCTTTTCACCCCACTGACACCATGGATGAGGAGATGTTGATTCTGGAGGTCCAAAATCATACAATTATCTATGACCATCACATCCTTTATATAAAGACAACCATAAAAAGGAAGTGGCTTGGAAAACCATTGCAGGAGTAATGGGAGTGGATGGTAAGTTACTAATTTGGTCCAATAAATGTTGTACATTAAATGAGACATTCTCTAGTTACACATGTAGAAAACCCATGACTTGATTACGCGTGAATTTGCGCGAACACACACCGGATCTGCCTGTGATCCGCACTGTTGTGGACAGCGGACTCCCGAGGAAGTTGTCTGACTGTACACTACTGTAACTGAACTTAATTCAGCTATTATAAAATATTTTTTTTTACATATATTCAGTGAGAAAGACAATACATTTAATGTTCAAGCTAATGTTTTTGTAAATATACACTCTGAATTTGATGCATCCTTACTTTTTTTTTTAGAGTTGTTGTTGAATGTGTGCACATATATACGCATATTTGGTGCAAAAACCTTGTTATATAAAATCAACTTAATCTTAAATATACAAGCTGACAACACTCCTCACATGCTCCATTATTGGACCTTTTTGAGCTTCATACCCATTTCCTCACATTCCAAATAATTTCACTTCCATCTTGGTATCCTTCATACTTACTATGACCACTAGAGGGTGCTGCCAGTTCACATTTTGGGCGAGGAAAGTCTCATCAATACGGAAGAGGATTGGGGCCAGGTAAGAGAAAAAATAATGAAAGGCGGATTTTTTTTTTCAGAGAAAAAAGTCGACATGTGAGAATAAAGTTTAAATACAATTTTCGAGAAAAAACTTTTTTGTGTTCAGCAAAGTTGGAAAGATATTCACAGATTCAGAGAAACTGACAGTTCGGTAGACTGCAAGCTACAAACCTGATTTTCAGCAATTCTATAAAATGAGTAATAACCACAATATTTAAGGGCATAGTAGAACTAAAATCCCCCGACACATAAATTAGATATTCTTGGTAGTACGTTACTAAAAACTATTGTTTTGGGAAAATCTGCTTTTATGGAATTTATGTGACTTGTTTAGACATATATTAGAGGAATTGATGGAAATCAGGCTGTAGCTTGCAGTTTACTGAACTCAAAAAGTGACTTTATTCTCTACATTTCGACTTTTTTCTCAACATTTCAACTTTTTTCTCGTTGTTTCCACTTTTTACTCTAAGTGCATAATAACATTTTTTTTCCTACTCTTGTTATTTTTTTTCTCCTACCTGGCCCCAATTCTGTTCTGTACTGATTAGACACGCCAGATTTTTATTTCTCAACTACATACTCAAGGCTTATTAAGAGGTAGTCTGACATTACATGATTTCTGTGTGTACATATCAATTATTAACCAGTTTGCAATGGGACTTTGTAATGACACCTGATGAACTGTTAAAGCTCCGCCCCGCAGCTGACTCACTGAGACAACGAGGCACACACATTCTTTCTGAGAGACGGACGATAAGATTCAGCTTCAGACTAAAAACTCCATTTTTACTGAAAGAGGACGAACTTCAGGAGATTACTGGGAATACTGGAACAGCTCCACTTCACCCAGCTGCTGAATCCACAAACTGAACCGCAGTTTTACAGGAAAGTAAAGTGACTTTGAGAGAACAGGGAGTGACTGAGCTGTTTGTCTGCTGTGTTATCAGCTTCACTCAGAGACTAAATGGCTTCCAGATTAGAGGACGATCTCTGCTGTTCTGTCTGCCACGACATCTTTAAAGATCCTGTCATCCTGTCATGCAGCCACAGCTTCTGTAAAGACTGTCTGCAGAGCCGGTGGACAGAGAAACAAACCAGAGAGTGTCCAGTTTGCAAGAGAAGAGCTTCAAAGGAATGGAAAACTAACTTGGCTTTAAAGAACCTGTGTGAGAGTTTCTTACAGGAGAGAGATCAGAGAGCTTCAGAGCCTCTCTGCAGTCTGCACTCTGAGAAACTCAAACTCTTCTGTCTGGACCATCAGCAGCCAGTGTGTCTCGTCTGCAGAGACTCAGAAAAACACACCAACCACAGATTCAGATCCATCGATGAAGCTGCACAACAACACAAGGAGAAACTTCAGAAAACTCTGAAACCTTTAAAGAAGAAGTTAAAGGTTTTTAAAGAAGTTAAAGTGAAGTTTGATCAAACAGCAGAACACATTCAGGTCCAGGCCCGACGCACAGAGATGCAGATTAAGGAGCAGTTTAAGAAGCTTCACCAGTTTCTAGAAGAGGAAGAGGAGGCCAGGATGGCTGCACTGAGGGAGGAAGAGGAGCAGAAGAGTCAGATGATGAAGGAGAAGATGGAGGCTCTGAGCAGAGAGATAGCAGCTCTTTCAGACACAGTCAGAGCCACAGAGGACAAGCTGAGAGCTGAACACGTCTCATTCCTGCACAACTACAAGGCTGCAGTGGAAAGAGTCCAGCAGCGCCCCCTGCTGGAGGATCCACAGCTGCCCTCAGGAGCTCTGATAGACCAGGCCAAACACCTGGGAAACCTGGCCTTCAACATCTGGTTCAAGATGAAGGACATGGTCTCCTACAGTCCTGTCATCCTGGACCCAAACACTGCTGGTACACAACTCATCCTGTCTGAAGATCTGACCAGAGTGACAGCAGGAGAGAAACAGCAGCTTCCTGATAATCCAGAGAGGTTTGTTTATTACTGCTCTGTTCTGGGCTCTGAGGGCTTTAACTCAGGGACTCACCGACGGGAGGTCGAGGTTGGAGATAATACAAGCTGGGAACTGGGTGTGTTAGCAGAGTCTGTCCAGAGGAGAGGAAACATACGGTCGGGATTATGGAGTATAGAGTTTTATAAAGATAAATACTCATCACGGTCACCATCAGATGGACGAACTGGTCTCGTAGTGCAGAAGAAGCTCCAGAGGATCAGAGTGAATCTGGACTGGAACAGAGGAAAGCTGTCGTTCTCTGATGCTGACACTAACACACACATACACATCTTCACACACACTTTCACTGAGAGGATGTTTCCATATTTTTTCAATGGGGATAAGGATCACCCAATGCAGGTTTTACCAGTGAAGTTCTTTGTGGCTGCAGGACAACAGAAATAGACGATCAGCATCGTTCTGTTCAAGACGTCCTGAAGTCTTTGAGGAACATGTGACTACGTTGTCCTGATGATGTTTGTAAGAAAAAATCTAAGGGTCGTCCCCCTTGTAACCTGGTCTTAAAGAATCTATGTGAGAGTTTCTTACAGGAGAGAGATCAGAGAGCTTCAGAGGCTCTCTGCAGTCTGCACTCTGAGAAACTCAAACTCTTCTGTCTGGACCATCAGCATCCAGTGTGTCACATCTGCAGAGACTCAGAAAAACACACCAACCACGGATTCAGACCCATCGATGAGGCTGCACAAAAACACAAGAAGGAACTTCAGGAAACTCTGAGGGAGTCCAGCAGCGCCCCCTGCTGGAGGATCCACAGCTGCCTTCAGGAGCTCTGATAGACGAGGCCAAACACGTGGGCAAACTGGCCTTCAAGATCTGGAACAAGATGAAGGACATGGTCTCCTACAGTCCTGTCATTCTGGACCCAAACACTGCTGGTAAAGACCTCATCCTGTCTGAAGATCTGACCAGTGTGAGACGAATAGGATGGGGACAGCAGCCTCCTGATAATCCAGAGAGGATTGATTATTACTGCTTTATTCTGGGCTCTGAGGGCTTTAACTCAGGGACTCACAGCTGGGAAGTCGAACTTGGAGGCAGTGAAGCCTGGGAATTTGGTGTGTTAGCAGAGTCTGTCCAGAGCAAAAGAGACACACGGTCTGGATTATGGAGAATCAGGGTATTCTTAAGTAAATACACATCATGGTCACCATCAGATAGACAAACTGTTCTCGTAGTGCAGCAGAAGCCTCAGAGGATCAGAGTGAATCTGGACTGAAACAGAGGAAAGCTGTCGTTCTCTGATGCTGACACTAACACACACATACACACCTTCACACACACTTTCACTGAGAGGATGTTTCCATATTTTTTTGCTGGAGATTGGAACAATCGCACAATGCAGGTTTTACCAGTGAAGGTCTCTGTGGCTGCAGGACAACAGAAATAGGTGATCAGCATCGTTCTGTTCAAGACATCCTGAAGTCTTTGAGGAACATGTGACTGCGTTGTCCTGATGATGATGTTGGTGCAATCTACAGTAGAACGACAATAATAAAAAAAACACCTGGAATACAACTAAAGTTTTTTTTTTCCTCAATCAGTGCAAACAATGTTTAATTCAGAGCCAAATTAAATTGTAAAAAAAAAAATCAATAACTTTTTAAATAATTTAAGATCTAAACCCCAAAAATATATAAAAAATAAGGGATGAAAATAAAAAAAAACAATGCAATGAAAGACAAATAAATATTCTAAATAAGTTGATGAAGGTTTTATCAAATATGTTTCTGTAATATTCTAAGAACCTGTTGCTTTTATTATTGTTTGGAAGATCAAAATAATAATTAAAATTAATTAAATAAAAGAGGGAAATTCGTAATGAGTCTTAAATGTGACTTTGATGAATAAATAATTATACAAACATTTTTTCAATTAAAGTTACAAATCTTTAAAATGAAAACAGTGAGTAATATTAGTAGTTAAAAAAAATCTATAAGAAATATCAATGTTTCATCAGCATGCTCACAAAAAGAACAAGAGTCATCAACATTTTTGGGGTATTAAGGTTTGTAACAGAATTTATTCACACAGCCTGGGACAAAATATTTTGCTGTAATTATGTGATGAAATGTAATGTTTGAGTGTAAAGTGTTCTGAGGATCCTCTAAACCGCTGAGGCTTGGGCACTTTGTGTGTAAAAATAAAAATAAAAGTCTTTCATCCCATTTCAGTTCATGGATTTCCTTTTGATTTACTGTTGGATGGATGATGTTGAAACACTGGAGTTGTGCTTCAGGAACCTCATTTTATTACCTTATTTTACACTGAAAAACACATAAGATAGATGTTTCACCAGCATGTGCAAAAAAAGAACAAGAGTTATCAACATCCACATATATTTGATTGTTTTATTGTTATTATTCTCATCTATTTTAGTTGTATAAAATAGTAAGTTAAATACTTTGGTTTTTAGACTTATAATCAGACAAAACAAGAAGTATGAAGACGTCACCTTGGGGTCTGCAGGTTGTGATTTTCACTATTTCTTTATGTTTAATAGAGTAAATTATTGATTTTAAATAGCAGATAGACCTGCTTATTGTTTCAGCTCTACTTAACATATCGATGATGACTAATATGTGAATCAAAATAAGATTTTTGTTTGAGACATGTACTAAATGTGGAAATTTAAATAATAAAATTATGTTTCTTTTTGGGCAACAACTATTTCTAATGTAAAGGTAAATGTTTGGTGTCTGAAGTTCAGTGTTTTTATCTCTGTTAGAATAAAAATTACTGAAGAAAAGAAGAAAACAACAAAAACTCCTCCCTCGAATGGTCCTCGTCCAATTGTACTTTAGCAACCGTTACTAACAATCCTACCTTAGCAACCGTTACTACGAGAAGACGTTTCGTCAAGCTTTGAGCTCTGAGCAACAAGGTGAAACGTCTGACACCAGCTACCCTCAGAGTTTGGAGGGAGGAGTAATTTTTTACTATTTCCAAAACCCAAAAAGCGAGAGGAGCGTTGCTGGCTGTTGTAGCGGTTTGACAGTGCCGGGACACAGGACCCATGCCTACCCAAGCATGGACCCTACTAACAACCAGAAATTAAGCAACCTTTTCCAAAGGCGATCCATTAAACACAAAACACACACACACACAAGAATTTGCAATTCAACACAGTGTGTTATACAATTCAGTGCCCCCCAAATACAACCCATAATTCACACAGCCCCAAAAAATAGTCTCTTTCTTCCAACCAAAAATAGTCCTTTTCAGGTACCCAAAAAATAAACAAAATAGTCAGTTTTTGAAAATAAAAGTTGGTCAAACAAAACCCAAACTAAGTGGCGCCTCCGGCGTCTAATAAACCAGCTTTGACCGTGGCTTTACCTCCCAGTTGCCGGCAGACATCGGAGAAGGACCGTCGGGTGGAAGCCTGGAGTTTTGGAGCCAATAAATCCAAAGGTGAGAAGCGAACACTACACAATATAACACGGACTGGAAACTCGCTGCCAGGGATTGGCAAGCTAACGGAGCAGACACTGGACGAGCTAGACCTCTTCCTCCTCAGTAGCTGCGGGCCGCCATCTTGAATTCCCCATACCGGCATTTTTGTGATTTGCTGAACAGAGGGCGTGCTTGACTCTGGGGCGTTCCCTGAAGTATGACAGCATTGCTACACTGTGGATTAAACCATGTGGGTGACCCCACTCCAATTTAATATCTCCAAGATCAACACACACACACACACACACATATGTCTGCTCCAAAGTGAGACTTTAATCCAAACTGAGAAAAGGACTGCAGGATCAAACACACGAGGACCGTTGTAAACATCACTGTTAAGATGCTAAATCATCCATTAGAGGTGTGAATCAGCGTATCGGCCCCACAATACAATTTTATCCCGATACTTGAGTAACAATACAATATTATTGCTATTTTAAGCAGTTTACCATATGGTGAGTATTACGATACATATATTGCGTTTTAACTGTTTAACTGCATTTTCTGTCCACAATATTAAATTCAATCAAGAATTGTTTTGTCAAATAAGAGAAAATTCTCAGTGTATTCTTCTCACTTCAGTCTTTTTATTTCTCCACAATGAGAGCCAAACCCACAGACTGACCGACAAAGTATTCTGTGAAACTGAACTGAACTGATATCAAACATGTATGGACGACAACAACTGCAGCATTTTGTCAAACTTTCCTCAACTTTAAGCTGCACTGCTTTCAATGGTTTTGAATGAAATTAAAAAAAAAAAATAGCCCAAATTTGCAGTGTTATTTCGCCAACTTCCCGACAAGATATACTGACGCACATGGTGCCTACAGATTCCTTAGATCTTCTTATTTCATATGATACCAGTACCACCAGTATATTCCTAAAAAAATTGATCCTGCTACGTCCTCCGGTAATAAACAAAAACGGCGAAATACTGACGGCCGTCAGAACACTAAATTTCGATACTTGGCGGCCATGAATCGATATAATATCGCCATATTGTGCTGTATGGATTTTTTTCCCCACCTTTATCATCTATAGCAAAGAGTGATTTTTTGTTGCATGTGCTACATATATGTAGCACTGTACAGCCCTGTATTATGTTAAGCTCCTAGCAACATTGCTAGATAGCTTAGCGTGCTAATCTTGCAGACAATGTCATTAACTTAAGATGGTGGACTAGTTATGCACTACTGGCTGTAAGAATACTAGTTGACAGGAACCATAACTGTTAAATCCAGTTTGGGTTATCTCATCTAACAGCTAGACAATCGTTAGTTAGCTCATGTTAGCGAGCTAGCAGCTTACGTTGGAGCAGACATATGTGTGTGTTGATCTTGGAGTTATTAAGTTGGAGTGGGGTCTCCTACACGGTTCAATCCACAGCCAGCAACGCTCCTCTCTCTTTTTGAGTTTTGGAAATAGTAAAAAATTACTCCTCCCTCCAAACTCTGAGGGTAGCTGGTGTCAGACGTTTCACCTTGTTGCTCAGAGCTCAAAGCTTGACGGAACGTTGTCGCTAAGTAACGGTTGCTAAGGTAGGATTGGACGAGGTCCGTTCGAGGGAGGAGTTTTTGTTGTTTTTGTTCTTTCCTTCGGTAGTTTGTATTCTAACAGAGATAAAAACACTGAACTTCAGACACCAGACATTAACCTTTACATTAAAAATAGTTGTTGGCCAAAAAGAGAAGATAACTTAATTTTTCAAACTTACATTTAGTCCATAATCTCAAACAAAAATCTCATCTTTATTTCAGTATTAGTCATTCATTATTGATATGTAAAGTAGAGCTGAAACAATAAGCAGGTCTATCTACTATTTAAAATAAATAATTTGCTCCAATAAATATTAAAAAATAGTAAAAATCACAACCTGTCTTCATTTGTCTTGTTTTGCCTGATTAAAAGTCTAAAAACCAAAGTATTTAATGTACTACTTTATACGACTAGATTAGCTGAGAATAATAACAATAAAACAATCAAATCTATGTGGATGTTGATAACTCTTGTTCTTTTTGTGCACATGCTGATGAAACATCTGTCTTTATATTTATTTTTCAGTGCCAAAAAGGTAATAAAATGAGGTTCCTGAAGCACAACTCCAGTGTTTCAACATTATCCAACAGAAAATCAAAAGCAAATCCATGAACTGAAATGGGACGGCAGAATTTTAGTTTTCTTTATTTTGAACACAAAGTGCCCAAGCCTCAGCGGTTTACAGGACCCTCAGAACATTACATTTCATTACCAAATTACAGAAAAAAAAAAACCTTCTCCCAGGCTGTGTGAATAAATTCTGCTTAAAAGTCTAAAAATCAAAGCATTTAATTTACTATTTTATACGACTAAGCTGAGAATAATAAGAATAAAATAATCAAATCTATGTGGATGTTGATAACTCTTGTTCTTTTTGTGAGCATGCTGATGAAACATTGATATTTTTATTGATTTTTCAGTGTGAAATAAACTTTTAATCCTAATTTAATTTTAAAACTACTAATCTTACTCACTGTTTTCATTTGAAAGATTTGTAACTATAATTTTTTTTAATTATTTATTCATCAAAGTCAGATTTAAGACTCATAATCAAGTTCCCTCTTTTATTTAATTAATTTTAATAACATTCTTTTGATCTTCCAAACAATGGGCCTCATTCACGAACCGTTCTTAAGAACAAATTTGTTCTTAAGTCCTACTTACGAAGATTTTACGAAGATTGTGGCATTCATGAATTTTTTTCTTATCCAGGATTTTTCTTAGGTAAGAACAAATCCTACGAACACTCAGGAGTAATCTTGAGCACATTTCAGTGCTGACATGTTGGCATGGTTGTGTTGTCTTCTTTTGTTAAGTTCAATAAAATACATTACAGAGACATTTCCGTCATATTTATGTATTTATTTATTCATTTCATTTTTTTTCATTTTAATTAAATTAAATGTGTCAAAGCTTTAACATGAATCAAGTAAATTGGAAATCATGCCGTCCATTAGTAATACCACCCTATTTATAGGTGGCATTTCTCCACGACCTACAAAACAATGGCAGATATATTGCTGCTGCAGGAGGGCTCTGTCCGTTCTGGTTCTGTTGCAAGTTGGCTCTGCGGGACTTCATCTGTGATAAAAAATAAATAAAATCAAGCCAAGGTTGCAACCCCTCAGTCCACAACCTCTGGACACAAACTCGCCACGGGCCCCTGCCTACACACGCAAAGGCGCTCTTCCCATTACGCACATAACAACACCGGGCAACACACAACCACACAAAATAACTGTCATTTTAGGTCTGTTTTGTTTGGCAACTGCGACGTACAGGACGATAGATATATTATGGGAGAGACAGAACGCTCAAATAGCCAGCCCTTGTAGTATTAATTAAAATATAGGTGACCACCTATTTAAAAAAAAAAAAAAAAAAATATCAATCAGCGCATCCAGAGTGTCCCATTAATACTCTCTCTCTCCCTCGCGCTGGCCGGCGCACACAGACGCACTTACACACACAAATACAGGCGCATGCCATGGAGGAGTCATGTTGTAATGGTAATAAAAAAATGCACTAAATCGCGCTAATGTGTTCAGACCGACCGTCCGACCGGGGGGTCGACACGGCACTCGGATGCCGAGTACTCAGATACCGGCTACAGTCCTAGAAACTACTCATCTAAACCACCGGCTTTTTACTGGCCTTCTTCGAGGAAAAGTCCTTGATAAAGTAATCACAGTCCAACTCTCTGACCAGTTTGGCCTCTACGGCCAGTTACATATTGTGGTTTCAAGGTATTATTCCAGAAAATAAATTGTTTGTGTTGTTGCAACCTGCACTAAGGTTGCTAATTTTTAAATTTATTTATCTTTTTACCTGTGCTCCAACGGATTTACGCTTTGCTTTAGGCATTCTGTTGCTGTTTCCTCTGTGTGGCGTCTACACACGGCCCTGCAGTCCTTTTTATGGCTCCTTTTATGGGCATTAATGGCCGGTTACCTATGCTAATCCTATGTAAATTAGACTCACCTGGCACGCGCGCTCAACTTACGAGGAGATGGCATTCATCAATTTAAGAACACGGCTGCGAACAATTCAGCGGCTTAACACGTTGATGAATCTGACGTAGGGTCTTCTTAGAAATCTTCTTAAGAAGGACTTAAGAAAGAATCTAAGAAGATTCTTAAGAAGATATTGGTGAATGAGGCCCAATAATATTGCAACAGCTTCTTAGAATATTACAACGCTGGTGTAATATATGTATATGCTAGAAACCTTAATAACCCAAAAATGTAGATAACTCTTGTTCTTTTTGTGAGATTTGTAACTTTAATTAAAAAATAAAAAAAAGGTAAATTATTTATTCTTATAAATCAGATTTAAGGTTCATAAACAATTTCCCTTGTTTATTTAATTAATTTTAATTACATTATTTAGATCTCTCAAATAATAATAAAAGCAACAGGTTCTTAGAATATTACAGAAACATATTTGATAAAACCTTCTCCAACTTATTTCGAATATTTATTTGTCTTTCATTGCATTGCTTCTATGGTTGAAAGAGGTTAAAGCTATAATCAATAATGTAAAATTAAACTATAGCCCCTTGACTGAAAACTATCTGAAGTTATTTTAAAGGTTATTGACTTTTTTGGGGAATTTTTAACAGTTTCTATTCGACTCTAAATTAAAAAATGTTTGCACTGATTGAGGAAAACAAAAACTGTAGTTATATTCCAGGTGTTTTTGTTATTATTGTCGTTCTACTGTAGATTCCACCAACATCATCATCAGGACAACGTAGTCACATGTTCCTCAAAGACAGGACGTCTTGAACAGAACGATGCTGATCGTCTATTCCTGTTGTCCTGCAGCCACAGAGACCTTCACTGGTAAAACCTGCAGTGGGAGATCCCAATGGCCAGTGTAAAAATATGGAAACATCCTCTCAGTGAAAGTGTGTGTGAAGGTGTGTATGTGTGTGTTAGTGTCAGCATCAGAGAACGACAGCTTTTCACTGTTCCAGTCCAGATTCACTCTGATCCTCTGGAGCTTCTTCTGAACTACGAGAGCAGTTCCTTCATCTGATGGTGACCATGATGAGTATTTATCGTTATAGAACCATATTCTCCATAATCCAGACTCTATGTCTCCTTTCCTCTGGACAGACTCTGCTAACACACCCAGGAACCAGATTGCATTGTCTCCAACCTCGACCTCCCAGCTGTGAGTCCCTGTGTTAAAGCCCTCAGAGCCCCGAACAGAGCAGGAATAAACAATCCTCTCTGGATTATCAGGAAGCTGCTGTTCCTTTCCTACTCTCAGACTGGTCAGATCATCAGACAGGATGAGTAATGGACCAGCAGTGTTTGGGTCCAGAATGACAGGACTGTAGGAGACCATGTCCTTCATCTTGTTCCAGATGTTGAAGGCCAGGTTGCCCAGGTGTTTGGCCTGGTCTATCAGAGCTCCTGAGGGCAGCTGTGGATCCTCCAGCAGGAGGCGCTGCTGGACTCTTTCCACTGCAGCCTTGTAGTTGTGCAGGAATGAGACGTGTTCAGTTCTCAGCTCGTCCTCTGTGGCTCTGACTGTGTCTGAAAGAGCTGAAATCTCTCTGCTCAGAGTCTCCATCTTCTCCTTCATCATCTGACTCTTCTGCTCCTCTTCCTCCCTCAGTGCAGCCATCCTGGCCTCCTCTTCCTCTTCTAGAAACTGGTGAAGCCTCTTAAACTGCTCCTTAATCTGCGTCTCTGTGCGTCGGGCCTGGACCTGAATGTGTTCTGCTGTTTGATCAAACTTCACTTTAACTTCTTTAAAAACCTTTAACTTCTCCTTTAAAGGCTCCAGAGTTTCCTGAAGTTCCTTCTTCTGTTGTTGTGCAACTTCATCGATGGATCTGAATGTGTGGTTGGTGTGTTTTTCTGAGTCTCTGCAGATGTGACACACTGGCTGCTGATGGTCCAGACAGAAGAGTTTGAGTTTCTCAGAGAGCAGACTGCAGAGAGGCTCTGAAGCTCTCTGATCTCTCTCCTGTAAGAAACTCTCACACAGGTTCTTTAACGCCAGGTTACGAGGTGGATGATCCTTTGAAGATCTCCTGTTACAAACCGGACACTCTCTGGTTTGTTTCTCCGTCCACCAGCTCTGCAGACAGTCTTTACAGAAGCTGTGGCTGCATGACAGGATGACAGGATCTTTAAAGATGTCGTGGCAGACAGAACAGCAGAGATCGTCCTCTAATCTGGAAGCCATTTAGTCTCTGAGTGAAGCTGAAAACACAGCAGACAAACAGCTCAGCCTCAGTTTGTGGATTCAGCAGCTGGGTGAAGTGGAGCTGTTCCAGTATTCCCAGTAACCTCCTGAAGTCCGTCCTCTTTCAGTCAAAGTGGAGGTTTTAGTCTGAAGCTGAATCTTATCGTCCGTCTCTCAGTGTGTGTGTGTCTGTGTGTGTCGTGTCTCTTCTACCTGCTTTGTCTCAGATGAGTCAGCTGAGGGACAGAGCTCTAAATCAACAGTTTATCAGCTCTCATTCCAAAGTCTCATTGCAAACTGGTCAATAATTGTTATGTACACAGAAATAATCGAATGTCTTTATTTGCCTCGAGAATGAAAAAACTTGTGACAATCACTGTTTTTAACTCTGAAAAATAAAAACATTTTGCTTTAAGGTCAGGTAAAAACAACAGGGTTTGTATTGAAAAATCCCTCTACCAGACAAAACTTCCACCAGCAGGACATGAACAGGTCTAAAGTCCTGAGGTAATCTGACCCTCCCATCTGACAGTGGCTCTTGGTGGCTTTTAACAACATAATACTTTGTCACCAGACTAAAGAGAAGTTGCTGATTAACAGATCTGTGGTTTCCAGACACCTAATATGCCAACATTTTCTGATGGGGACGAGGCTCAGATTAGGCCAAAAAAGTATTCAGTTAGACGTTAAAAATAAATGCACCGAAATTCCAGACATGAGGTAGTTATGTACATGTTTCTTTCCTTGATGTTATTACAGATTTAAGTTGTCTGACTGTACACTACTGTAACTGAACTTAATTAAGCTATTATAAAATATTTTTCATTTTACATATATTCAATGGAAAAAACACAAAGACATTTAATGTTCAAACAAATGTTTTTGTAAATATATACACTTGTTTGTAGCTGCTGTTGAATGTGTGCACATATAGACGTATATTTGGTGCAAAAACCTGTTATGTAAATCAACTTAAACTTAAATATAAAATCTGACAACACTCCTCACGTCCTCCATTATTGGACCTTTTTGAGCTTTATACCCATTTCCTCACTCTCTCATCAAGTCAAGTCTCATCAATAACATGCTGATTATAAAAACCTGTGATTATCATTTAATGCAACACATCATTGGTTTGCAGCCTCCGTTTATGCAGGTTGAGGATAATCCTGTCCACACATACACACTCACACACACACACATTAAAGGTGCACCAAAGAAACAGAAAGAAAAAACGTTTCTGAGGATTACTTTTTGCACAAAAACGCTGCAGCTCTTTATGTTTATTATTGAGGTGACAGTGGTGGTGTACTGGAGTGCATTATATTGACAGGCTTTTCTAATATTCTTGCACCCACATGTCTGTATATTGTGTGGACAAACTATTAGAAACAGCTTATGTACTCCAGCAAAGAAAGACATTCGATTATTTCTGTGTGTCCAGAACAATTATTAACCACTTTGCAATGAGACTGGAATGAGAGCTGATAAACTGTTAAAGCTCCGCCCCTCAGCTGACTCACCCGAGACAAACCAGGAAACAGGATGTTATTCACACACACGAATACACACTCTGAGAGACGGACGATAGGATTCAGCTTCAGACTAAAACCTCCACTTTGACTAAAAGAGGACAATTTCAGGAGATTACTGTGAATACTGGAACAGCTCCACTTCACCCAGCTGCTGAATCCACAAACTGAACGACAGTTTTACAGGAAAGTAAAGTAACTTTGAGAGAACAGGGAGTGGCTGAGCTGTTTGTCTGCTGTGTTTTCAGCTTCACTCAGAGACTAAATGGCTTCCAGATTAGAGGACGATCTCTGCTGTTCTGTCTGCCACGACATCTTTAAAGATCCTGTCATCCTGTCATGCAGCCACAGCTTCTGTAAAGACTGTCTGCAGAGCTGGTGGAAGGAGAAACAAACCAGAGAGTGTCCACTTTGTTTGAGGAGACATTCAAAAGACTTACAGGAGAGAGATCAGAGAGCTTCAGAGGCTCTCTGCAGTCTGCACTCTGAGAAACTCAAACTCTTCTGTCTGGACCATCAGCAGCCAGTGTGTTTCGTCTGCATAGACTCAGAAAAACACACCAACCACACATTCAGATCCATCGATGAAGTTGCACAACAACAGAAGAAGGAACTTCAGGAAACTCTGGAGCCTTTAAAGGAGAAGTTAAAGGTTTTTAAAGAAGTTAAAGTGAAGTTTGATCAAACAGCAGAACACATTCAGGTCCAGGCCCGACGCACAGAGACGCAGATTAAGGAGCAGTTTAAGAGGCTTCACCAGTTTCTAGAAGAGGAAGAGGAGGCCAGGATGGCTGCACTGAGGGAGGAAGAGGAGCAGAAGAGTCAGATGATGAAGGAGAAGATGGAGGCTCTGAGCAGAGAGATAGCAGCTCTTTCAGACACAGTCAGAGCCACAGAGGACGAACTGAGAGCTGAACATGTCTCATTCCTGCACAACTACAAGGCTGCAGTGGAAAGAGTCCAGCAGCGCCCCCTGCTGGAGGATCCACAGCTGCCCTCAGGAGCTCTGATAGACCAGGCCAAACACCTGGGCAACCTGGCCTTCAACATCTGGAACAAGATGAAGGACATGGTCTCCTACAGTCCTGTTGTTCTGGACCCAAACACTGCTGGTACACAACTCTTCCTGTCTGAAGATATGACCACAGTGACAGCAGGAGAGAAACAGCAGCTTCCTGATAATCCAGAGAGGTTTGTTTATTACTGCTCTGTTGTGGGTTCTGAGGGCTTTAACTCAGGGACTCACAGCTGGGAGGTCGAGGTTGGAGATAATACAAGCTGGGAACTGGGTGTGTTAGCAGAGTCTGTCCAGAGGAGAGGAAACATACGGTCGGGATTATGGAGTATAGAGTTTTATAAAGATAAATACTCATCACGGTCACCATCAGATGGACGAACTGGTCTCGTAGTGCAGAAGAAGCCTCAGAGGATCAGAGTGAATCTGGACTGGAACAGAGGAAAGCTGTCGTTCTCTGATGCTGACACTAACACACACATACACACCTTCACACACACTTTCACTGAGAGGATGTTTCCATATTTTTACAATGGGGATGAGGATCATCACCCACTGCAGGTTTTACCAGTGAAGGTCTCTGTGGCTGCAGGACAACAGAAATAGACGATCAGCATCGTTCTGTTCAAGACGTCCTGAAGTCTTTGAGGAACATATGACTACGTTGTCCTGATGATGATGTTGGTGCAATCTACAGTAGAACGACAATAATAACAAAATCACCTGGAATATAACTACAGTTTTTGTTTTCCTCAATCAGTGTAAACAATGTTTAATTTAGAGTCGAATCAAATAGTAAAAAAAATCAATAACATTTTAAATCATTTCAGAATCAGAAGCCTTTACCCCTCCCACGTGTCCATCATGTAGCCAAACGTCCTGGCAGGGCAGGTGGGCACCCACGAACCCAGTCTTCTTGTCGAGAAAATGGTCTCAATTGCGTTGAGAGACCAGTTGATCAAATCTATGATTTTTTAGTTTGGAGGGCAGAGTAGAGAGAGTCTTCCAAAGTATAAGACAAAAGACAAGACGAGACAAGACAAGAGGAGTGAAGCAGGAAAGATAAGGGAGGGAGAGTGAGAGAAAAGTGTGACCGCCTCCAATGGGAGCCAGAGAAGATTGTTTTCAGTCAAGGGGCTGTATTTTATTTTTATATTATTGATTATAACTTTAACCTTTTCCAACCATAGCTCCAAACCGCAAAATATATAAAAAATAAAAGATGAAAATGAAAAAAACAATGCAATGAAAGACAAAAAAAATATGATAAATAGGTTGGTGAAGGTTTTATCAAATATGTTTCTGTAATATTCTAAGAACCTGTTGCTTTTATTATTGTTTGGGAGATCAAAAGAATAATAATTAAAATGTATTAAATAAAAGATAAATTGTTATAAGCCTTAAATCATAATTTGATGAATAAATAACTATACAAACACATTTTTAAATTAAAGTCAGTAGTTTTAAGCTTTTTTAAGATCAATGTTTCATCAGCATGCTCACAAAAAGAACAAGAGTTATCAACATTTTGGGTTATTAATGTTTGTAGCAGAATTTATTCACACAGCCTGGGAGAAGATAATTTTTCTGTAATTTGGTAATGAAATGTAATGTTTGAGTGTAAAGTGTTCTGAGGGTCCTGTAAACCGCTGAGGCTTGGGCACTTTGTGTGAAAAAAAAAAAAAAAAAAGTCTGTCGTCCCATTTCAGTTCATGGATTTCCTTTTGATTTTCTGTTGGATACAGAAATATACTGGTGATACTGGTATCATATGAAGCTAAAAGATCTAAGGAATCTATAGGCGCCATGTGTGTCAGAATATCGTGTCGGGAAGTTGTTGAAATAACGTTGCAAAGAATCTTACCTTAGCAACCATTACCAAGAGAAGAAGTTCCGAGCTCTGAGCAACAAGGTGAAACGGTCTATAATAGATAATAGAAAAAACATACGTATAACATCAACGACAAGTTATAATGACAATAACAAAAATAACAATAGAAAAACAACACACACAGAGATATACACACACACACACACACACACACAGGCACAGAAACACACACAACACACAAACTCACATACACACAGAAAAAAGCACACACATACAGATTCACGCAGACACACACATTTCGCTCCTCATCTCTTCCTCCTGTTAGCTGAGTTTTATAAACTCTGTCATGTGTCTTTGTGAGAATGTTTTCAGGTGCTGACAGTGATTGTGACTGAAATCCTAATTAATTATCGAATGAGCTTAAAGTAGCGCTGTGTGGCAGAAATATTTTGTTTATATTAAAGGTGCAACAAGTCAGAGCTGGCACTGTTAGAGAGGATGTGTGTATTTATGTATGTAGGTGCATGAATATGATTAATATGTGTATAAAAAAAACCCAATATAAAAACAAAAAAATTAACATGGTATAAAAGTATATTCGTGTGTGAATTAGAATTTTAAAACAGCAGTTAAATAGGCTTTTAGACATCTTTTGAAACATTTTATAGAGATGGAGTTCTTTGCCTGATGGAGAAAAGTTTTCCATAATTTGATGCCCCGAAATTCGAACAAACAATTTGAGGCATTAAATGTGCACCAAAGAAACAGAAAGAAAAAAGTTTCTGTGGATTAATTTTTGAACAAAGATGCTGCAGCTCTCGCTTAAGTATTCAAACAACTTTTAATCTTGTTTAATCTCGGCCTTCAGGGAGAAACTATCTCACACACACACACACACACACACAAGATACGACTCATCTGATAAATAGAAGTTTAATAAAAGAGCTCGTGGAGGGGAGAAAGGGTCTCTTTTCCCCCGTCTAATTCAAACTGTACTGTAGTTTGGTGCTAACAAAGCTGGCGGCTAAATGTGTCTGCGCTCCGTCCTCGTGGCGTCTTTGATCAGCTGATCCCTTCAGCCCGCCCATGAAAAGCTCAGCAGGAACTCACGCCGGATAATGCAGCAATTTGTGTCTCCAAGGTTGTGATGTGTCCTCCGCGGCGCGCAGAATGTCTTCACATCTGAGACTCTTTGAGTCGGTTTCTGCCCATTGTGCTGCTGGAATAAAGACCGCCGGGGTCCAGTTCTTCATCCCTGCTCTGAAACACACACACACACACACACACACACACACACACACACACACAGAGACAGGCACACACACACACACACACACACACACACACACACACACACACACACACACAGAGACACACACACACGGAAACACACACAGAGACACACAGACACACATAGAGGCACACACACACACACACACACATAGACACACACAAACACAGAGACACACAGAAATACATACACACAGATTCACGCAGACACACACACACACACATAGAGACACACACTGAAACGCACACACATATACACAAAGACACACACACACACACACACATACATATAGAGACACACACAAACACACACACACACACACACACACGGATTCAAGCAGACACACACACACACACACAAAGATTCAAGCAGAAACACGCACACACACAGATTCAAGCGGACACACACACACACACACACACACACACACCAATTCTAAATGTTCCTTTCCTTTATTCTTCCTTTTATCTATTTTTACTGTAAAATAATCAACTTTTCATGTGATAAAAACAGAAACCATTTTTCAGCTTTCTTCTTCTCCTCTTTTTGTTTGGTTTTTTTCGACACAAACCACTGAGTCACACACTAGAGCAGCTGGAGCCAGTTTGTAAGTTTTTTACTAAGAGCATGATGGGAAAAAATGCTAATAGAATTTAGTTGTAGTCTTGTAAATAGTTACCCTGCCAGATTGACATTCCGTCTAAAATCTCAGTGTGAGACTAAAAACTCTAAACTCTTGTCTTTAGATGTGAGCAGGTGTGAGCTGATAGTTTTTCAGAAGTCTTTTCCAAATCTTTTCAAAGTCTTCTGATGTATAGGTAGCATTAGTTGTTGAGATTTTTCACTAAAAATGACATAAATCAGCCTCACGGGCTGGAGCAGATCACTAAAGTCTGCAGGTTTCATCCTCTGGGGATCACAAACATCTGTACATAATTTTAAATTCAGTCGACCAACCCAAATAAAATGTTATGTTTCTGTTTTCTCCAGTGTTGGATAAAGTATTCAGCTCCCTTACGGCAGTAAAAATACTAATACTTCACTGTGAAATGACTCCACTACAAGTTAAAGTCCTGCATCTAAAAATGACTGGAGTAAAAGTCCAAAAGTATCAGCATCAAAATGTACTTAAAGTATCAAAAGTAAAAGTACTCGTTATGCAGGATGGACCCACTCACACAGATTGTTTTATATATTCTAAATATTATTAGAATATTTGTATTGATGCATTTTTTTAAGAGCAAACAAAGAGAAGATTTTATAACACTAAGATGCATGAACAGAAAAATCTCTAAAAATGGTTCAGGTAAAAGCCAAATTAAAAAGATATCCTTTGGGGATCACGAACATCTGTACGTAATTTCACAACAATCCATCAAACAGTTGAGATAAGAGCAGCTGTCATTCAAACGCCACCTCTCCTGGCTTTAATTTCCGTTTTAATGTATTTATGAATCTGCCTGTTTGTTTACTTTGTGTTTTAAAGTGAGTAAAAACCTCCTTGATCTCCATTACGGAGGCTGGAGGTGGTGTTGACGCAGCAGCAGACAAACCCAGACAGTAATAGGATCGGTGCCGAGCTGCTAATTGAAAAGGCTGTGATGATGTGAAACGCTCTCGGCCGAGGTAAAGCGCTTTAATTGAGCTAAATTTGTCTCAATGAAGGCGCTCACTTAAAAGCGAGAGCCGGGCCTGGCAGCGGTCCTTACCTGCACATTAGAGGAGGAGGCATTTTAATAACAACTCTCTCTCCCCCTCCTCCCCCGCCAGCGTCTCACTGGAGTGGGACTCAATTATCTTTAATGGAAGTTCACCGCACATTTTCACACCGGAGCTCTCGTCTGCTGCTGATGGCTCGCCGCCGATCTGCACGCCGAGCTGCACAATCATTTCACAAACGCAGAAATAATCTTACTGGTGAATTTTTAAATTCAGCCTGCCAACCCAAATAAAATGTTTCTGTTTTCTCCAGTGTTGGATAAAGTATTCAGCTCCCTTACGGCAGTAAAAATACTAATACTTCACTGTGAAATGACTCCACTACAAGTTAAAGGCCTGCATCTAAAAATGACTGGAGTAAAAGTACAAAAGTATCAGCATCAAAATGTACTTAAAGTATCAAAAGTAAAAGTACTCGTTATGCAGGATGGACCCACTCACACAGATTGTTTTATATATTCTAAATATTATTAGATTATTTGCATTGACGCATTTTTTTTAAAATAGCAAATTTAAGACTTATGCTCATGCATCTTAGTGTTATAACATCTTCTCTTTCAATTATTTATTAGTCTATATATACATATATATATATATATAATTATGCTCTATTTCTTAATTATTTATTTATTGTTTAATCTTTTATCTAGCTTTTTTTAAAAACTTTCTATTGTTATTATTTACTTTTAATTTTTTTTAAATCTTATTTTATTTTATTTTATCTTACCTTACTTTATTTTTTTTCTAATTAATTTCTAAACTGCCTCCAGTATTTCCTCACTGCTCCATGTTGAGATGGAGCTTCCTCAGTTTGTACTTTGTTTTTAATAGGATGGGTGGGGTGGAGGTTGTTTGCTTGTTTCTATGTTTCATTATTTTCATTATTATTATTACTTTTTTTATGTAAAGCACTTTGTGTTGCATCTCTCTTGTATGAAAAGTGCTATAGAAATAAAGTCTGATTGATTGATTGATTGATTTATGTAAGCAGCATTTTTGTAAAGACAGAGTTCATGTTAACTACTTTACTGTTGGAGTTTCATTTAAAAACATGCCTCATCATTTTAAGTTGATCACGTTTTTTTATGTTAAATCTCGACCTGAAAAGTAACTTAAGGTGTCAGCTAAATGTAGTGGAGTAAAAAGTACAATATTTGCTTCTAAATGTAGTGGAGTAGAAGTATAAAATTACATGTGTGGAAATACTCAAGTAAAGTACAAGTATCTCAAAATTGTACTTAATTACAGTGTTACAGAAAACCATAAAAGGTCCTGGTTCCTTCTCAAGATAAGATAAGATATTCCTCTATTCGTCCTACAAAGTGGATTTTTTTTGGTGTTTCAGCAGCAAAGTGGACAGTAAAAACAGAACAAACATCAATAAAATAACAATAAATAGTGAAAGAAAAAGAAAAAAGCAACTTAAACTACAAGAAATGAGAAAAAAGTATTAACAATTTAAACCAGAAGAAAATATACAAAATTAACAAGATAATTAATTTGTTATCATTATATTAGAGCGTCTTACCCCGCATCGTGGAGTCCTGGATTAGCCTAGCAGATGAAACAAAATATATGACAAAATGAGCCGTGGCAGTACATGGGGAGATGAAGAGATTAGATGCCTGATTGAAATCTGGTCAGACGACTTCATAAAGAGCCATGGTTACGCGTCTCCGTCTAGCATGCTAACTTTAGCTGCTAACGTTAAGCGTTGCTGTGATACGTAACGTAACGTTAGTGGTGTCAGTTATTATGTATGTATGATAATACACATGTACAAGTTAATACACCACTACTGTCAGCTCATAGTTCCCACACTCACCTTCTCTCCGGAAAAGACTCGTTTTCTCCTCCTCTCCTGTCGACGGTGATACAGTTTTGGCATGATGAGGAGGCTCATCTTGCGAATACCAAGCACTCTCACATATATCATTAAGCTGGTGCTGCTGGTAGCAAAAGGCGGCCGGCCTAACAATGCAGCGTAACCAAAACAAAATGAACCAGGAAGTCCACAGGGAGATGACGTGTCCAGTAGAATTGTCTTGTAAAGTCGTTATTCCTTTTGAAGCGTGGAACCAAAACCAACAGGACCAAATGTAGACGATGGAACAGAACACAGACCTTGGTTCGGACTTTCAGGTGTGAAAACGCCCTAAATCGACTCAGGCTCTTCTTAGGTGACTTGGACTCCAACTCAGGTATAGATGATTTGACTCTAAATCAACTCGGACTGTGTAAACACTAGGGACTTGAGACCGACTCGACTCGAGGATTGGTGACTTGACTACACCCCTACATGCAGAATTGAAGAAGAATTGACAATTGAATTGACAATTGAAACTAACGACTGAGACCATAGAAACAGGTAATTTTGACTTACCTACAAACTGAGCTCTTTCTGCAGCCGACGGAGTCGCCCCCTGCTGGCCATTAGAGAGAATGCAGGTTTAAGGTTTAAGACACATCCACATTGACTTCACTGATCAGGACCAGAGGTCGTCGATTGGAGAAACGCAGCCCGTTGGTGAGAGTTCAGTAAACATCCATGCCTTAATCTCTCTGTGAAGAGGGCCAAAACAGTATTTCAGTGCAAGAAAGTTTAAAATAGTATGAGGATAAAAAACAAAAATATAAACACTCACCCCACTAACTTTGCTTCCTGCAACGAGCTCCAGCACACAGTTCTCTGTTTTCTTGTCTTGCTGCTTTGAAATGATTGAAGCTGCCTTCAAGTGCAGTTGGAAACACCAAAATTACAAATGATCTAACAGAAAATACATTAAAAATATAAAATCTACTTGTGCTACATTTGGAGGTTAAAATGAACCTTTTTTATTGTCTTCCTGTCGATTTTCATTCTCGTTTGTTTATAAAGCATAAAATGTGAATTATTACTAAAATCTTCTCAGCCAAATGAATTACATCTCATTCCCACGAGGTTTACACTTCTTGTAATGTTTTTTTTTGTGGCAATAAGATTAAATATCAAATATCATTATTAGAGTATAAAACCTTTTGATGGTGACGAGTCCGCTGATACTTCAGAAGATGATTTATCCTCATAAATACAGACTTGAATATATTCCTCGACCTTGAGTCTTTAACGTCCTTTCAGTTTGCCAGAACTCGTTAAATCACTTTATATCTTTTTCCTGTCAGTATTTCTCAGAATAAACTGTCTGCGGGATGAAACGATTTAAAGCTGGCAGCGATCCAAAATTATATTTTCTCCAAACAAACAAACAAACAAACAAACGGAGCAGCTCCAGCCTTGAAACACATAATACAGTTGCACAGGAGGAAGAAAAGGGCACTTGAAGTGAGAGCTCTCATGAAATCTATCAAATGGTTTTATTTATTTATTTATTTATACTCGTGTTTGTTTGTCTCCCATTGTCATTTTTCCAACTGCATAGAAACGCAAAATATTTACTCTAAAAAAACCTAAAAAGAGTATTTTTCACAATAAAAACAAACTAAGCAAACTTAAATGGCAGCAGAAGCTCAAAATATTCATTTATATTGCAAAAAATATGTCAGCATTTTGATGATTTATTGGAACAAAATTTGGTTCAGATTTTCATGCTCCCTAGAGGATAGACCTTTATGATTTTGGTGACTCTTTGAGTTTTCCTTTTGCACCAAAAATTGATCAAGACAATGAATTTGTCTTGCAAAATAAGTCAACATGTTGAGGATAGATAGGGCCAAAAATTTGATTCAGTTTTTCATGTTCCCCAGAGGATGACTCTTTATGACTTGTTGATTCTCTCACTTTTCCTTTAGTGCCACCCATAAACATTGCATTTATTTTGCAAAATATGTCATCATGTAGAGGATGGATTGGAACAATTTGGTTCAGAAATTCATGCTCCCCAGAGGGTGAATATATATAATTTTGGTGATTCTCTTTTTTTCCCCATAGTTCCACCAAAAGCTCAACATATAAATGTATCTTGCCAAAATTTTTTAACATTTTGTGGATGGATTGGGCCAAATTTTCATTCAGTTATTAATGTTCCCCAGAGGATGAATCTTTATGGTTTTGTTGATTCTCTCACTTTTCCTTCCAGATATTCATGCTCCTCAGAGGATAAATATTTTTAATTTTGAAAATGTTATTTTCCCTTTAGGGCCCAAAACCTCCGACAGTGCCCCCGAGTAAAGTTACAGGAGACGCACAAAATCAACATTTACTCATTTCTTCTTTTTAAAATGTAGTCGTCATATTGTCCAGAATACAGAGTATGAATCCTTTTATTTTGGTAACTTATGACCGCTCCTCTGGCACCTTCCTCGGGATAAACTTTTTTTTTCACCAAAGTGGCAAAGATTTAAGAGTTTCTAGTTCGAATATTAACCTGCACATTCAACCTGTTCCTTCACTGTGTTGCACACTAATTTGGTGTTTATTTATCTTGTTTTTTATCCAACTATTATATTAGAATAAAGCTCCTATAACAGATTTTACAGTGAGGAAAAACCTTGTTAAACATCCTCCTGATCCTCTCAGGGACTCCTTGTGTCATGCTGCCACCTGGTGGTGAGCGGCTGCAGCAGCACCCAGAGACCCCGGGGCCCCTAAAAGGTCCTGAAAGGTTAAGAGTGTAAATGGTAATCTGTATGAGAGGGATTTGGTGTTTTTCGAGTGGTTTTGTGGACTTGAAGTGACTCTTTTTAACTTAAAATTCACATGCAGTTGCAGCCGATACAGTTTCCTGTCTGAAACTCAAACTGCTGTGAGACTTTTTACTCTTTGCCACCAAAGTCTTTGTTTTAATATTTGAGAGAAAGAAAACAGAGCTGCAAACATGTAAGAAAAACGTAAAATCTAGTGCTTTTACAGGTTGAGATTTAACAAGAAAAACATGATCAATTTGAAATGATTTTTATAAATTAAACAGTATATTGAGTAGTTAAACCTCTGAAGTCCAGGAGATTTTGGTACATATTTGTCAACTTCCTCTGCATTAATTTCTGCCTCTGTTTAGCATCTTTCAGTCTGTCCTTACATCACATGCATGGCTCCTTTTTCTCCACACAAACTTGGCTATCAGTCAGTTTTATTTTAATTAACAAAGTATAAAGCTGCCAGGAACCCAAAATACAAACAAAAGACACATGTTTCTCTGGAAATTTACCATTTTTTACCATTTATATACACAAGAACAGCAGAAAAAAATAATAAATTGACCGAATAAAATAAATTGAATAAATTGTCTCTTGTTCTGTTTGTTTATGTACAGCACTTTGTTGCGGCTGTTGTTGTTTTAAAGTGCTTTACAAATAAAGTTGAGTTGAGTAAATAATAAAACTACAAAACAGTCTATTTGTATGTAAATTAAAAATAGTAATAGTTTCATTGTCTACATTGTTCATTGTAGAAGGAAAATTTACATTTTATAAAATGGTCTAGAAACATAAATGTCATACTGTGAAAGCTCCTATGATTGAACTTTAACTGGCTTTCTCAGCTTGTCTACATATCATATATAAATAAAGTTATTACTGTAAATAAAACATGTGTATTTTCAATAAATAGATGGACTCCAAAGGGTTAAAAGCGGTCTACTAAATTAAAATGTTACTTTCATAACTGCATCAGTAATAATAATCCAATAATATATATATATATATATATATATATATATATATAACAATTCAGCATAATAATAATATTAATCTGCATAACATTAACTTTTTTTTACCTTTTACTTACTTTTTACCTTTTAACCTTTTTTTAAATTTTATTTCTGGTCTATTTTCCTCCGTATCTTGTCTCTTTTTTCTGTCTTTCCTTCTGAATTTTTTTCAATCTCATGCTCTTTATTTCCTCTTCACTTTACATCTGAAGATCTGAAGGCATGAAAAATCTGAGCCGACAGCGTAGATAAACTTCTTCATGAGGAGCACCTCTACGTTTTTTAAAGGCAGGACCTTTGATGCACTGTTGTTGTTGTTGTTGTTGTTGTTGTGCACACTGCAAAAAAGGTGTGTATAAAAACAAGATAAAAACACTATATCTGAGGGAAATGATCTTGCTGCATGGACAGATAATTTCACTTGACAAGATTTCTTAAATTAAGATTATTAAATCTAGAAATAAGCATGTTGAACGCTTAAAATAAGAAATGAACTCTTAAGATAAATTAAAGCTGCCAGCAGTGATGAACTGGCCCGAGCAGAGTGACCTGACAATTATTTGTTTCTTACCAAGATAAACAAAACTTCAGATTTAGAAGTGTTAGATAATTTATCTTGTTTTAAGAGTTTATTTCTCATTTTAAGTGTTCAACATGCTTATTTCTAGATTTAATAATCTTCATTTAAGAAATCTTGTCAAGTGAAATTATCTGTCCATGCAGCAAGATCATTTCCCTCAGATTTACTGTTTTATCTTGTTTTTAGACTCACCTTTTTTGCAGTGTGCACAAAAACAACAACAACAACAACAACCACCACAACAGTGCATCATATCAGGAGATTCTCCTCAGAGGTGGAACGACACCAATCAACTGTGACTAAAAGTCTCAAGTTTAAGTCTTGCCTTTAAAAAACGTAGAGGTGCTCCTCATGAAGAAGTTTATCTACGCTGTCGGATCAGATTTTCATGCCTTCAGATGTTCAGATGTAAAGACAGAATGAAGACCAGTAGGAAAAGAGGAAATAAACAGCATGAGATTGAAAAAAATCAGAATGAAAGACAGAAAAAAGAGACAAGATACGGAGGAAAATAGACCAGAAATAAAATTTAAAAAAGGTCAAATTTTAATGACAATCCATCCATCAGATTCTGAACTTTTCCGGTGTTCTTTCAGTTGTTGCTAAAAAAAAAATTGCACGTCTGTATTATTATTTGGCAACATTAAAAAAAATCAAAAGTGAAAGTTATTGTTATGCAGATTTGTTATTTTATTATTATTATTATTATGCTGAATTGTTATATATATATATTCCAAATATATTATTGGATTATTATTACTGATGTATTTATGAAAGTAACGTTTTAATTTAGTAGACATAGGGCCTCTTTTAACTACTCAATATACTGTTTAATTTATAAAATCATTTCAAATTTATCATGTTTTTCTTGAAAAGAGAAAAGATAAGGAGGAAATTAGAAGGGAAATGTAAAAAAAAAAAAAAAAAAAGTCAAATTTTAATGACAATCCATCCATCAGATGCTGAACTTTTCTGGTGTTCTTACAGTTGTTGCTGAAAAATAAATTGCACGTCTGTATTATTTGGCAACATAAAAAAATCAAAAGTGAAAGTTATCATTATGCAGATCTGTTATTTTATCATTATTATTATTATTGTTAGTGTTTTGCATCCATTCTGATTTCACCCTCTGTGTTAAAATGTTAAAAACGGCACAATGTTGCTGTAAAAACTCGCTGAACTTGTGACAACTTGCGCGTGCAGTGACCAGCAGCAGCAGCAGCAGCAGCAGCTCGGAGGTTTTGATCTGTGTGACTCGTCCGGCCCTCCGCCTCATGCTGCGACATTCAAACGGAGCTGCGTGTCATTAGCCTGGAGCTCTTTGGCTGCCACATGAAAGCGGGCTGAGCGGCGGCGTCGGCGGCGCACCGGGGGGCTCCGGAGAGCGTGCCACCGCCGGCCACGGCGTCTCTTGTTTCACTCAAACGCGAGGCTGTTTAGCAGCCGACTTACAAATGACCTGGGCCGGCCTCGTTTGAAGCGAGGCGGAGAGGAGGCGGAGAGGAGGCGGGGAGGCCCCGGCGCCGCTCACACGCCTCATTACTCACACACATCACACGGACAAAAGGCGGCGGGGAGGAGAAGTCGCTAATGAGGAAAAGAGCTGATACTAAACGGAGGAATTAGGAGCCTCCTCACCGGCTTCTCTGCTCCTCGTCTGTCACTCAGAGGAGGAGATCCACCTGAGAGGAGCAGGGAGACTCCTCCTGACCTCACGCCACCTTTAACCCGTCAGACTGTTGAACTACAGCAGAACACGTTAACGTTAACCACCAAAAGGCCGTTTCATACACTCATTTTACACTGTTTGTGCACTCTTCATGTAAATATGATCTAGTATTTCCTCTCCTCTGTATGTTATTTCCTTGTATTTATATTTTTATTGTGTCTTCATTCTGTAATTTTGCAAATTTATACTAGTTTTTAACTTTAATTCTATTTTATTTTATTGTATTGGTGTTGTGCTGCTGCTGGAAGTGCGAATTTCCTGAGGGAACCTTCCCAAGAGATTAATAAAGTTCCTATCTATCTATCTATCTATCTATCTATCTATCCATCATCTATCTATCTATCTATCTATCTATCATCTATCCATCCCTCCATCATCTATCTATCATCCATCTATCTATCTATGTAGTGATTTGCGTATACCCAGTGGTTTATTCTTCGTGATACGCCGGTACACTCTACATCAGAGGTCTCAAACTCAAATTACCTGAGAGCCGCGGGAGGCAGTATCAACAAGACAAAAACAAAGACACAAAATGACCAAAAAAAGACACAAAATTACAAAAGACACAAAATCACTGAAAAAACACTAAATTACTAAAAAAAAAAGACACAAAATTATTTAAAAAAAGACACAAAATGACCAAAAAGACACAAAATGACCAAAAAATACTCAGAATTACCAAAAAAGACACTAAATTATTTTTTTAAAAAAGACACAAATGACACAAAATGACAGAAAAAACAAATTACTTAAAAAAGAAAATAAATGACAAAAAAAGACACAGAATTACCAAAAAAGAGATACAATTATTAAAAAAGGACACAAAATGACCAAAAGAGAGACACAAAGTTACTAAAAGAAGACACAAAATTATTTTTAAAAAAGACACAAAATTACCAAAAAAGACAGAGAATTACTAAAAAAGACACAGAATTACCAAAAGGACACAAAACTATTTTAAAAAGACACAAAATTACCAAATAGACATAGAATTACCTGAAAAGACACACAATTATTTAAAAGACACAGAATTACCAAAACACACACACACACACAATTATTTAAAAAAGACACAGAATTACCAAAAGGACACAAAACTATTTAGAAAAGACACAAAATTACCAAATAGACACAGAATTACCAAAAAAAGACACACAATTATTGAAAAAGACACAAAATGACTGAGAAAACACTAAATTACTTTAAAAAAAAGACACAAAATTATTTTTAAAAAGACACAAAATTACCAAAAAAGACACACAATTATTTAAAAAAGACACAGAATTACCAAAAAAGAATCAAAATTATTTAAAAAAGACACAAAGACACAAAATGACAGAAAAAAACTCAATTACTTAAAAAAAAAAAAAAAATACCAAAAAAGACACAAAATTGTTTAAAAAGAGTTTGAGACCCATGCTCTATATACTCGCTAAATTATTATTATTTCCATATATCCACTTGATTCGGGAGTATACGTAACACCATCATTTTGTGACAGTTTTCACATGTTGATTAATTCATTAAATCAACCCAGTCTGTGTTTTACATGATGTTTAGACCTCTGAGGCTTCCGTTGATGCAACAAATTCATTTCGCGGGCTTTCTCGGCACAAAGGAGAAAATCAGCGCGTGAACTACAACGAGATGATATAAAAACAACTCCGGACACTTTTTTCAGTGTTTTGTGAAGCTGCCACTGAACCCACAGGCGCTTCAGGTGACACTGCAGCTTCAGCAGAAGAGGTCGGAGAAAAAAACAAACAGCCAGATGAAGATGAAGATGAAGATGAAGCTTCTCAGAAGGAGACCGACCGGCAAGTGAAACTAGCATAGCAGGTGATTGTTGGTATATTTAAATTTAACTTTATAACTTTATATTTAACTTACCAACCGTTAGCTCGGCCCCCAGTTCCCGCCCGACTCAAAACACCCCGTTGTCATGGGAACGACAATGACTGACAGGCTTCTCAGCCGTTAAGTGTATGTCGCGTTCATGAACATCAGGGAAATCAAAGAACTATGAACAGTGTGTCCAACTAATCACAGAGCCAGCTTTCCTAACTGAAGATTATAAGGACATACTTTATTTATTAAACTAAATATATTTCACTTTTATATGAATGAACAATATAGCCATAATGAGGCACAATTCATTGTTTTGTGTTAAAATAATATTTTGTTATATTTTGAAACATTTTTGATTAACAAATTAATTACCGTAATGTGTCCAGATAAAAATCTCATGGTTTCCCTGCACTTATATACAATAAATATTTAATAAACTTTATAAAAAAATGTATAAAAAAAATTAATAAAACATTTTTTAAAAATGTAGAATTTAACAGAATATAATCAAACATAATGGTTTTTAACAATGTATAATGAACAAAATCTGACTGGAAATTGATGAGGAAAAAATGGTTAAATGTTACAGTAATGATAGAATCATTTGCATTAAAATATGTGTATATTTTAATAAAATACATTTTGGTGCTAGCAGCTAACCTTGAGCATATTTAAGTGCTTGCCAAAAAGAAAAACCCTTTCGTTGTAGTTTTTTTATTTAAAAAATGTGATACGGTAATGAATTTTGCTCAGTGTCTCTAAAATCTCAGAAAATACCTTAAACATGTTTAACCCTGTAAGACCCAGTGTTGCAGAATTACAACAATTTTGGTTATCCCCAAAAAACCTCTAATTTTTTTTTTATTTTGGTTCAACCACATTAACATGATCATTATGGAGTAAGACCGCTGTCAAAAAGATGTGTCCATGTTATAAGCATTCGTATTTGTAATGATAAACATTTGTGTGTAAATAAAAAAGTTGTACCCAAAATTCTGCTGTCACACACATGAGTCTGATAAATTATTAGGGTTAGGATTGTTTTTATGTGAGTATGAATCTAAAAGCAGTGAGTGCAAAGTCTTGTGAATACAACTCTAATTTCTACGACTACGAGTCTTCACTGTGAACACGAATTCAAGTTTGTGGGTACGAGTCGAAAAACTGTTGAAATGACGTCACAGGCAGGTCACAGGGGAAAGCAATCGAACCCCGAAAAATGCGCCGAAGGATGGCTGACAACATGGACACCAGGGAAGCATCATCATCACAGGTAAAGTAAATAACACATCCAACTTTTATTTATTTTTATTTAGTTGTTTATTATTTTTAGTTGTGTATTTAGTTAGGTGTCCAACCATCCAATCCGTAGTCGTAGAAATTAGAGTTGTATTCACAAGACTTTGCACTCACAGCTTTTAGATTCATACTCATAAAAACAATCCTAACCCTAATAATTTATCAGACTCATGTGTGTGACAGCAGAATTTTGGGTACAACTTTTTTATTTACACACAAATGTTTATCATTACAAATACGAATGCTTATAACATGGACACATCTTTTTGACAGCGGTCTTACTCCATAGATCATTGGGTCCTATTGTTTGTACTCACCATGCGATTGGATCCAACATTTGTATATACGGCCCGCCCTCAGGTCAAGAAGTCACACAACCTCCAATTTTTTGATCGAGCAACATCCCTTTAATTTACTGGACTGGATTCATCTGATTCAAGTAAGTAAAATGCTTTTAATATTTTTTTGTGTGTTTATTACAGTGTCTAGAACATGTAGTTATTGCGGAAAATATGCCCTACATTTTATTTAGAGCTTGTTTTATAATTGTTGCAATATTACAACATTGGGTCAGAGTGGTAGTCAAAACAGCCAAGATGTGTTGTTCTGGGACAGGTGAGTACGAGTATAAACAGTATACCCACTGCAAAACACATTGGTTCCCCTCAAAATGTCTTGTTCAGCGTTCGGTTGGAATAAAAGACATAAGGAGTCGGCTGTCCACTTTTTCCAATTAGAAAATTTTGTTTGAATCAAATTTTTAGGCTTCAAAACTGTCGTCTACAAACCAACAATGACATCACGGCTATGTCCATGTCTTCCATAGTGTCTATAATTTTAACTGTAACTTGCAGTAAAAAAGGAGCTGATGCATAAGAATTTGGGAGAAATTGGTGGTTTAAATTCCTTTTTTTGTCAATGCAAAATGACTGGAAACCACGTCAAAGTTATATTCAATTAAAGAGAGTGAACAGCTGAGTATGAAGACAAACTGAACACGCCGGCTGAAATCGAGACCTAAAACGTGACAATGAATCTCTAAAATGGAGATTTAAACATGAAGATGAAACTTGTGCAACAACTTGTGCAACCTGTGTCAGAATATAAACTGCCTCAACTGTCTGAGGTGACAAATTCAAGTAAAAAAATGGAAGTTATTGTCTGAGGTTAAAGTAGCAAATTTATAAGAAAAACATACACATTTGTGAGAAAAAACATGAATATTTTCTGAGCTTAAAGTGGTAAAATGCTGACTGTAAAGTTAAAAAAAACAACAGAAGTTCTCTAAGATTAGAGCCATAAATTTACACCAAAAAAAAAGAAAGAAAAAATGTTTTTTTCTGATCTTAGAAGCTCAGTTTGCAGGGTGAGATCAAACTCTTCATCAAAAAAGCATGAAAAATGCCAAAAAAGTACATTTTAACACACTGGCTGCCCATAAATGTGTTGTTCGGTGTTTGGTTGGAATAAAAGACACTCTAAGGAGCCAGCTGTCCATTTTTTCCAATTAGAAAATTTCTTTTGAAGCCAAATTTGAGGCTTCAAACTACTGTCGTCTACAAACCAACAATGACGTCACAGTGGCTGTGTTCACCTCTTTCATAGTGTCTATAATTTTAACTGTAACTTGCAGTAAAAAGGAGCTGATGCACAAGAAATTGGTGTTTTAAATTCCTTTTTTGTCAATGCAAAATGACTGGGAACCACCTCAAAGTCTCAAGATCTCTTTATATTCAATTAAAGAGAGTGCATGCAGTTTTTCAGCACTCCTAAGAGAAAGAAATATCTGCTGGAATCTTCTGTTTCCCTCCAAAACCACAGTGTGTATGAGATAAAAACAGCCGATCTTCAGTATGAAGACAAACGGAACATGTCGGCTGAAATCGAGACCTAAAACGTGACAATAAATCTCTAAAACGAGGATTTAAACATGAAGATGAAACTTGTGTACCAACCTGTGGATCTATGTCCGCATATAAACCGCCTCAATTGTCTGCATTCAGATTTTTTGCATTATTTCCTCAACAAAAAATCAACAACTTTCAATGTTTTTCTGCATCTGAAAATAACAGCATAGCACGGCTCAGCAGCCGTGCACAGATTAAAGTGGAGTCTCACAGTAAAATGTAATTGGCGCCTCGCAGCAGGACGCCGACTCCAGGAAACATTAATAAACAAAAAAAAAAAAAAATCTCTGACGCTTCTAACGAGGATAACACACATTTTCCGTAACAAGTGCGGAGAAGAAAAACAACACGGCGAATGTTTAATCACCTCTGCGGCATGAAGACGTCGTTTAAAGACGGAGGGAAAGAATTGAGAATGATCTTTAGATCAAAAGCCACATTTTAAATTCAGAACATCCGCTTTGGGCGGCTGCCGCGCCGGCCAATTTGTCAGCAGCGAGAACTGAGCTGCTTTAGTTGGCCGCGCAGAGCTGCCCCCCCGGGGGCTCCGGGGCAGACCACCAACGCTTTTTCGGCCACCATGCTGCTTCGACACAAGCCGAACAAAAGCACAAAGCTGCAGCGGGGACGCTTTGTAGCTCGCCTTTAATGTGGCAGCGGCCGGCTGCCCCGCTGACGGACACAAACGCTGCACAGAAACGTTCCCATCCTGACCAGGAACACACGGCTGGGCTCTCTATTATAGAATTAATTTACAATAAATAAAACATTCTTTAAACTCCTGCAGGGTGGTTTTATTTACAGAAGTTTAAAATGATTTATTTTCTCCTAGGCAGGTTATTTCTATAAAAATCACCTTACAGGGACTTTAAAATCATAAAATAAAACTTCCTTCATTTTTTATGTATTTGATTATGTGTTTCATAATTTAATGTAATGTGTGATAATGTATTAGGGCCATTGTAGATTATAAATAAATAAAAATATTACAGAGCTGGGGGAGGGGGAAAATAATCAGAGAAAAAAGACAGAATTATCCAGATTAAAGTGGTGAAATTACAAAAAATTTTTTTACAAGAAAATAAAAAATAATTTTCTTTCAGAGTAAAAACATAAATGTATAGAAATTTATAGAGGAAAAAAACCCTTCCTTTTTATGTATTTGATGATGTGTTTCATTATATGATGTTATGTGTGACAATGTTTTAGAGCCATTGTAGATAATAAATAAATTAAAAATTAAAAATTTTCTTTCAGATTAATGTCATAAATGTAGAAATTTATAGAGGGGAAAAAACATAATTAACAACATTACGGCTGGTTTCTGTATTTTATATAATTAATTCACAATAAATAAAACATTCTTTAAACTCCTGCAGGGTGGTTTTATTTACATAATTTTAAAATTATTTATTTTCTTCCAGGCAGTTTATTTCTATCAAAATCACCCTGCAGGGACTTTAAACTCTCTGCAGATATTCAGTCACTCCAGTATAATAATAATAATAAAAATTAATGCTTCCTTCATTTTGATGTATTAGATGATGTGTTCCATTATATGATGTTATGTATGACTATTTATTAGGGCCATTGCAGACTCGAATAACATTAAAAATTGGTAAAATATTACAGAGCTGGAGGAGGGGAATAATAATCAGAGGTAGAAAACACAGTATTATTCAGATTAAAGTGTTGAAGTTACAAAAAACAACAAATTTACAAGAAAAAAATGAATATTATTTGTAATAAAATCTGAGGAAAAAAATGCCACATAATTACCAAAATTGAAGTGTTAAATTAAATATTTTTTTTAAATCACAAATTTAAAAGAATAATAACTTGAATATTTTCATAGATTAAAGTCATAATTTTCCAAGATCAAAGTGTTTAAATTTAAAAGAAAAAAGGAGCAAGTTTACAAGAAAAATTTACAAATTAAAGAGAAAAAAACATGAATATTTTCTGAAATTAAAGTGGTTATTTTAAAGGAAAAAGTGACAAATTTACAAGTAAAACAAATTAAGATATTCTCTGAGATTAAAGTAGCAAATTTACAAGAAAAACTTGCACATTTATCAGAAAAAACATGATAAAATTACAAGATAAAAGTCAAAATTCACAAGAAAGAAATTGTAGATTGTAAGCGACAAATTAAAAAAAGAAGAAGAAAACAATCTATTTTCTGTCAAAAAAAACCACATTGTTTGCGGGGTTAGTTGGCCTGTCATGATAACAATTTTTTTAGGACTATATTTTTTCCCAGAAACTATCATGATAAACGATAATATCGTTGATGTCATTTCAGGACCATTTTATGCCACTGATATAATGACATTAGAGCATAATAATCCAAGTACATCCTTTTCAACAACAATTCATTTTTAAATCTCAAGAATATTAAACATTGGAATTGAACTATGGAAAAGAAATATTAAAATATCCTAGTTAAATAAAACATGAATAAATAAACTACAATCAAAACATAAAATAGACTTTCAGGCTCTGTTAACAAAACATTGCGGTGAGATAATCATTATGTTTTATATTATTTTATGTTATAAAAAACATTTAAACAGCTGGAGTGGCTGCTTGGGAAATCCCACAGAGAGCAGGCTGAGTGACATGAGAGGGAAAGAAGCAGCACGACCAGGCGGCAACCTCCGGGTCTGAGCAGGGAGGAAGTGCCTTAAGCTGCATTCTACCAAAAATTCCAGCAGGGGGCGCTAAGTTTGTCTGCAAAAAAATCTGCCCATTCATTTCAGCGCAAAATTTGAAAACTTCTCACTTGATTTATTCCCTCAGAAATGTTTTTTCAGGACAACACTATGGTCTCAATCACTAGTAAAAAATCTTCTTCAAGACAATTTGATGTCAATAGTTCTAATAATGGCCCCATTTAGAAGAAAATAGAAGATGAATAATCGTATGATTTGGGGCGGGGCTACCTTTGATTGACAGGTGGCTAACAGGGCGAGCCGTCATCAGGAGAGAAGAAGAGCAATGCGTATCCACGGCAACGTGTCAATAAAGTTATATATAACGTTATATAGATAGAAGAGAGGACGTTTACCGATTTGGTCTCATAACTTTGACCCTTTCACTGTATTTTCACTTACTGACAGTTTATTTGAACGTTTTGTTCAGTAAATGTCTTGTTCAGTGTTTGGTTGGACTAACAGACACTCCAAGGAGTCGCTGCTCAGTTTTCTGAGGTAAGTAACATACATTTTGTTTTTGTTTTTTGCTAGCCAAAACTAACATCCCAGCTAATGCTCCAGTTGATGCTAACATGAATTAGCAGCAGCTTCTCTCAGTCAGGTTGAGGTGTAGAGAGGCTGTAGTCAGTGATCAGATCCCTCTCCTCCTCCACAGTCCAGATATGGTCTGCTCCCCGTATCGGAAACAAGATGGCGATGCAAGATGGCGACGAGTGTAACGCTGAACTCGATGCTTCCAACTGGCCACAAACCAATGGGTGACGTCACGGTGACTACGTCCATTATGTACATACAGTCTATGAGCACGACTGGCGAAAATGTTATGTAAACAAACACGCAATATATTGAGTCCAGAAAAAAACTATCAAGTCCATTTTATACATCGAACAATAAGTCAATATAGTAATTATGGTGACAAGCTTAAGGGGGTTACATCAACCTCTTCACACATCGAAAGCTGCTGTTGGTCTTGTTTTATTCCGTGATTCTACATCAATCCACTGAGACTCTCACCTGCATTTATGGGGTTAATATCTGCAGGAGAAAACAGAGAAAGATAAAAGTGCCTGATACCAAAAGTGAGTCGATCTATGAAAAAAGAATGCTGCTCATAAATGCTGCTCATAAAGAATATGAGCAGCATACAGTCTGTAATTATTATTGTATGAAATGTTTGGAACTGTTTGTGTGGTGGAAAATCTTAAGAGACAGCAAAAGTTTCTAGAAAGACAGCCCTGTGCAGGATTTATTGACAAGTATCACAAAACAGATACAATACTCAAGATATACAAAAACAGGTCCTTGGTTCGAACAGCGAGTCCCAGTTTTCCTGATTTCTGGTGCTATAATACCTAATGTTTGTGTGTCAGGTCTCTTGCTTTCCTGTTGTTGTTCTCAAATGCTGCAGTGGGATTTCCTAACTCGGAGCTGCTCTGATCCTAATCAAGCAGAAGTTTCCTGTAAAGAGACTGTGATTGTTGGTCAGATTTCTGTGTGTTTATCAAAACATGTTTGATGCATATTTAAACTGCTCTATGTCAGATATTTTAATACATCTTCAAATTAATTAATTGTACAACAAGAGCAACAAATTCCTCAACATCCCCTGTGGGTCTGAAATCTGACCGGAAAGCACATCATGTTTTTTATCTGCAAACTGATCCACATCTGGCTGACTGTTTAGATATCTACATGACACTCAGAGAGATGAAGCTGATCTGTTTCAACGATGGGAAGTAAACGTTCAAGTCAGAATTATAAAGTAACACTTCACCCATAACAGGAAGTTATAACTGCATCTCTCTTAAAGACTTACATCAGTGGGTCAGAGACAGTTGAGGTGGTGAGACGGGAGACGGGAGACGGAGACGAAGGAGACAAAATGGTTGAACTGAGATGGATGATTTTCTTTGTGATGCTGCAGTTTGCAGGTAAGGAAACAAATCAAGTTTGATCACAAGAAACTGAGACAGCTAAGTTTGTTTTGGACAAAGTGTGTTGAGTGAATTATTGTGAAAGGAAGTCTGCCCTTTTTCAGATGATGCTCACATCTAACTATAACTATGAAAGCCATATTCTTGTCACAGATCATTTTTTACATTTTCTCTCATCTTCAACAGCAACTGGACTAAATGTGTCCTACATCATGGCCAGAGATGGAGACGAGGTCACTTTGCCTTGTGACAATGTGATAAAAAATCAAAACCAATGTGACCAAACTTCTTGGCTTTACAGTCCTGAAAGAGGAAGATCAGCAGTAGAGCTGATTAGTCTCGGTCAGATTGGTAAAAGTGAGATAGCTAAAGCTAAATCCAACAGACTGAGTGTGACAGCAGACTGTTCTCTGGTTAGAAAGGACGTCACACATACGGATGTTGGTCTTTACAGCTGCAGACAGTTCAACAGAGCAGGACATCAACAAGGTGGAGATGCTCTGGTTGTTCTGTCTGTTGTTAACAGTGAGTGTTTACATCATAATGTTTTCAGATCAAACTGTCTTGTTAGAATAACATACTAAGATATTATATTAATCATGATTACAGTGATGAAGTTAATTTCACTCTTCTCTCTCTTTTCTCTCATAATATCTCCATCTTCATCAGTCAATGAAAAACAGAATGGTAATCAAACTACCTTGAGCTGCTTTGTGTTTAGATATGGTGGATGTAAACACACAGTTCAGTGGTTGTTTGATGGTAATTTTAATGACGTGGAGACAACAGCAGGTCACTGTTCAGCCAGCGTGACATTTCCAACTCGTTATCTGAGTCAGAAGTTAAAGTTCTACGAGTCTCTGAAGTGCAACGTGACAGATCACAGGAGTGGAGAAACGCTGCTGTTTTCAACAGGCAAGTTTAGTCTAATTTGATTACTTTTACATTTAAAGATTATAATATTTTTACTCATTTCAGATGGTAAACATGATGTATTTTATCATTGATGGTTTTGTTTTGTCATTTCTTATCATATTCAACAACATCTCTCCTTTTGTTTTGAACAAAGTGTGTTGAGTGAATTCTTGTTAAAGGAAGTCTGCTGTTTTTCAGATAATGCTCACATCTAACTATAACTATGAAAGCCATATTCTTGTCACGGATCATTTTTTATTTTTCTCTCATCTTCAACAGTAACTGGACTAAATGTATCCTACATCATGGCCAGAGATAGAGACGAGGTCACTTTGCCTTGTGACAATGTGATAGAAAATCAGAACCAATGTGACCAAACTTCATGGCTTTACAGTCCTAAAAGAGGACGATCAGCAGTAGAGCTGATTAGTTTCGGTCAGATTGGTAAAAGTGAGATAGCTGAAGATAAATCCAACAGACTGAGTGTGACAGCAGACTGTTCTCTGGTTATAAAGGACGTCACATCTGAGGATGTTGGTGGTTACAGCTGCAGACAGTTCAACAGAGCAGGACAACAACAAGGTGGAGATGCTCTGGTTGTTCTGTCTGATATTTGGAGTGAGTATTTACATGATGTTTTCAGCTCAAACTGTCTTGTTAGAATAACATACCGAGATATTATATTAATCATGATTACAGTGATGAAGTTAATTTCACTCTTCTCACTCTTTTCTCTCATAATATCTCAATCTTCACCAGTCAATGAAAAACAGAACGGTGATCAAACTACCTTGGACTGCTATGTGTTTAGATATGATATATATATATGTGAACACACAGTTCAGTGGTTGTTTGATGGTAACTTTAATGACACGGAGACAAAAGGAGGTTCCTGTTCAGCCAGCGTGACATTTCCAACTCGTTATCTGAGTCAGAAGTCAAAGTTCTACGAGTCTCTGAAGTGCAACGTGACAGATAACAGGAGTGAGAAAACGCTGCTCTTCCTGCCTTCACTTGAGAAAACAGGCAAGTTTAGTCTCATTTGATGATTTTTATATTTGAAGATTATAATAATTTTACTCGTTTCAGATGGTAAACATGATGTATTTTATCATTGATGCCGTTGTCATTTCTAATCATATAATTCAACAACATCTCTCTCTCTCTCTCTCTGCTTTGAACAAAGTGTGTCGAGTGAATTCTTGTTAAAGGAAGTCTGCTGTTTGTCAGATAATGCTCACATCTAACTATAACTATGAAAGCCATATTCTTGTCACGGATCATTTTTTATATTTTCTCTCATCTTCAACAGTAACTGGACTAAATGTATCCTACATCATGGCCAGACGTGGAGACGAGGTCACTTTGCCTTGTGACAATGTGATAAAACATCAACACAAATGTGACGAAACGTCTTGGCTTCACAGGCCTGAAAGAGGAAGATCAGCAGAAGAGCTGATTAGTCTCGGTCAGATTGGTAAAAGTGAGATAGCTGAAGATAAATCCAACAGACTGAGTGTGACAGCAGACTGTTCTCTGGTTATAAAGGACGTTGAACATCAGGATATTGGTCGTTACAGCTGCAGACAGTTCAACAGAGCAGGACAACAACAAGGTGGAGATGCTCTGGTTGTTCTGTCTGTTATTTACAGTGAGTATTTACATCATAGTGTTTTCAGCTCAAACTGTCTTGTTAGAATAACATACTGAGATATTATATTGATCATGATTACAGTGATGAAGTTAATTTCACTCTTCTATCTTTTTCTCTCATAATATCTCCATCTTCACCAGTCGATGAAGAACAGAACGGTGATCAAACTCTGTTGAAGTGCTTTGTGTTTAGATATGGTGGATGTAAACACACAGTTCAGTGGTTGTTTGATGGTAACAATAATGACGTGGAGACAACAACGTTCACCTGTTCAGCCAGGGTGACATTTCCAACTCCTCATCCTAGTCAGAAGTCAAAGTTCTACGAGTCTCTGAAGTGCAATGTGACAGATAACAGGAGTGGAGAAACGCTGCTCTTCCAGTCTTCACTTGAGAAAACAGGCAAGTTTAGTCTCATTTGATGATTTTTATATTTGAAGATTATAATATTTTTACTGATTTCAGAGGGTAAACATGAGGTATTTTATCATTGATGGTGTTGTTTGTCATTTCTTATCATATTCAAAAACATCTCTCTCTCTCTCTGCTTTGAACAAAGTGAGTCGACTGAATTCTTGTTACAGGAAGTCTGCTGTTTTTCAGATAATGCTCACATAACTATAACTATGAAAGCCATATTCTTGTCACGGATCATTTTTGATATTTTTCTCTCATCTTCAACAGTAACTGGACTAAATGTATCCTACATCATGGCCAGAGATGGAGACGAGGTCACTTTGCCTTGTGACAATGTGATAGAAAATCAACACAAATGTGACCAAACTACTTGGCTTCACAGTCCTAAAAGAGGAAGATCAGCAGTAGAGCTGATTAGTCTCGGTCAGATTGGTAAAAGTGAGATAGCTGAAGCTAAATCCAACAGACTGAGTGTGACAGCAGACTGTTCTCTGGTTATAAAGGACGTTGAACATCAGGATATTGGTCGGTACAGCTGCAGACAGTTCAACAGAGCAGGACAACAACAAGGTGGAGATGCTCTGGTTGTTCTGTCTGTTATTTACAGTGAGTATTTACATGATGTTTTCAGCTCAAACTGTCCTGTTAGAATAGCATAAAATATTATATTAATCATGATTACAATGGGCTACATGGTGGTGTAATGGTTAGCGCTCTCGTCTCACAGCTTCGCCTCCCACCTGCGGCTCTTCTGTGTGGAGTTTGCATGTTCTCCCTGTGTCAGCGTGGGTTCTCTCGGGTACTCCGGCTTCCTCACACAGTCCAAAAACATCCACTTAGGTTTAATTGGTGACTCTAATTTGCCCGTAGGTGCGAATGAGAGTGTGATTGTCTGTCTCTATGTATCAGCCCTGTGATAGATTTGCGACCTGTCCAAGGTGTACCCGCCTCTCGCCCTATGTCAGCTGGGATCGGCTCCAGCCCCCCGCGACCTGAGTGTAGATAAGCAGTTAAGGATAATGAATGAATGATTACAGTGATGAAGTTAATTTCACTCTTCTCTCTCTTTTCTCTCATCATATCTCCATCTTCACCAGTCGATGAAGAACAGAACGGTAATCTAACTCTGTTGAAGTGCTATGTGTTTAGATATGGTGGATGTGAACACACAGTTCAGTGGTTGTTTGATGGTAACAACAATGACGTGGAGACAACACAGTTCACCTGTTCAGCCAGGGTGACATTTCCAACTCCTCATCCTAGTCAGAAGTCAAAGTTCTACGAGTTTCTGAAGTGTAACGTGACAGATCACAGGAGTGGAGAAATGCTGCTCCTCCTGCCTTCACTTGAGAAAACAGGCAAGTTTAGTCTCATTTGATGATTTTTATATTTGAAGATTATATTTTTACTTATTTGAGATGGTAAACATGATGTATTTTATCATTGTTCGTGTTTTGTCATTTCTTATCATATTCAACATCTCTCTCTCTCTCTCTCTCTCTCTCTCTGCTTTGAACAAAGTGTGTCAAGTGAATTCTTGTTAAAGGAAGTCTGCTGTTTTCATGATAATGCTCACATCTAACTATAACTATGAAAGCCATATTCTTGTCGCGGATCATTTTTGATATTTTCTCTCATCTTCAACAGTAACTGGACTAAATGTATCCTACATCATGGCCAGACGTGGAGACGAGGTCACTTTGCCTTGTGACAATGTGATAAAACATCAACACAAATGTGACCAAACTTCTTGGCTTCACAGTCCTAAAAGAGGAAGATCAGCAGTAGAGCTGATTAGTCTCGGTCAGATTGGTAAAAGTGAGATAGCTGAAGATAAATCCAACAGACTGAGTGTGACAGCAGACTGTTCTCTGGTTAGAAAGGACGTCACATCTGAGGATGTTGGTGGTTACAGCTGCAGACAGTTCAACAGAGCAGGACAACAACAAGGTGGAGATGCTCTGGTTGTTCTGTCTGTTATTTACAGTGAGTATTTACATGATGTTTTCAGCTCAAACTGTCTTGTTAGAATAACATACTGAGATATTATATTAATCATGATTACAGTGATGAAGTTAATTTCACTCTTCTCTCTTTTTCTCTCATATCTCCATCTTCACCAGTCGATGAAGAACAGAACGGTGATCAAACTACCTTGAAGTGCTTTGTGTTTAGATATGGTGGATGTGAACACACAGTTCAGTGGTTGTTTGATGGTAACAACAATGACGTGGAGACAACACTGTTCACCTGTTCAGCCAGGGTGACATTTCCAACTCCTCATCCTAGTCAGAAGTCAAAGTTCTACGAGTCTCTGAAGTGCAACGTGACAGATAACAGGAGTGGAGAAACGCTGCTCTTCCAGTCTTCACTTGAGAAAACAGGCAAGTTTAGTCTCATTTGATGATTTTAATATTTGAAGATTATAATATTTTTATGGATTTCAGAGGGTAAACATGAGGTATTTTATCATTGATGGTGTTGTTTGTCATTTCTTATCATATTCAAAAACATCTCTCTCTCTCTCTGCTTTGAACAAAGTGTGTCGACTGAATTCTTGTTAAAGGAAGTCTGCTGTTTTTCAGATAATGCTCACATAACTATAACTATGAAAGCCATATTCTTGTCACGGATCATTTTTGATATTTTTCTCTCATCTTCAACAGTAACTGGACTAAATGTATCCTACATCATGGCCAGAGATGGAGACGAGGTCACTTTGCCTTGTGACAATGTGATAAAACATCAACACAAATGTGACCAAACTTCTTGGCTTCACAGTCCTGAAAGAGGAAGATCAGCAGAAGAGCTGATTAGTCTCGGTCAGATTGGTAAAAGTGAGATAGCTAAAGCTAAATCCAACAGACTGAGTGTGACAGCAGACTGTTCTCTGGTTAGAAAGGACGTCACATCTGAGGATGTTGGTGGTTACAGCTGCAGACAGTTCAACAGAGCAGGACAACAACAAGGTGGAGATGCTCTGGTTGTTCTGTCTGTTGTTAACAGTGAGTATTTACATGATGTTTTCAGCTCAAACTGTCCTGTTAGAATAGCATAAAATATTATATTAGCCATGATTACAATGGGCTACATGGTGGTGTAATGGTTAGCGCTCTCGTCTCACAGCTAGAGGGTCGCCGGTTCGCCTCCACCTGCGGCTCTTCTGTGTGGAGTTTGCAGGTGTGAATGTTTGTTAGGTGTGAATGAGAGCGTGATTGTCTGTCTCTATGTATCAGCCCTGTGATAGTCTTGCGACCTGTCCAAGGTGTACCCGCCTCTCGCCCTATGTCAGCTGGGATCGGCTCCAGCCCCCCGCGACCTGACTATAAGCAGTTAAGGATAATGAATGAATGATTACAGTGATGAAGTTAATTTCACTCTTCTCTCATCATATCTCCATCTTCACCAGTCGATGAAGAACAGAACGGTAATCAAACTCTGTTGAAGTGCTTTGTGTTTACATATGGTGGATGTGAACACACAGTTCAGTGGTTGTTTGATGGTAACAACAATGACACGGAGACAACACAGTTCACCTGTTCAGCCAGGGTGACATTTCCAACTCCTCATCCTAGTCAGAAGTCAAAGTTCTACGAGTCTCTGAAGTGCAACGTGACAGATCACAGGAGTGAGAAAGCGCTCCTCTTCTGGCCTTCACTTGAGAAAACAGGCAAGTTTAGTCTTATTTGATTTTTATATTTGAAGATTATAATATTTTTACTCATTTCAGAGGGTAAACATGATGTATTTTATCATTGTTCATGTTGTTTTGTCATTTCTTATCATATTCAACAACACATATCTCTCTCTCTCTGTAGCTGTGGATGGAGATATTAATGTTGATTCTGATTCTCTTTTAGCTACAGGGCTTTTGAATAGAACAGAGAGCTGCAGCCAAAATGTTTTTAATGTTTTTATTATAATTTAGATTCAGAGGATGTGGCTGAAGGTATCGACACCTTACATCCCTCTCTCTCTCCTTGGTGGAGGATCATCATTGTGCTTGTGGGTTTAGCAGCTCTCATAGCAGCTGTTGTGCTGATCAACATATGGATAAGAACTAAAGGTGAGAACATTCACAGATGTTATTTACATGAAACCTGGATTTTTACCGTGAAAACTACAGTTCACTCCTTTTTTTGTCCTATCAGGGAACCAAACACAGAGAGCAGACAATACTGTGAGTATTAAAACTGTCATTATTAAAAGCTTGTGACTGTTTACAGCTGGAGTAAATATCACTGTTTGTATTATATTGAATCTAAGTGGCTGCAATAACAGAGGTGATTTACTTTTTTCCATTTTTATCTCAGAATCTCAGGTGTGTTCTGTTTGTTTTCCACAGGTGCTGAATGATGAGGATGAAGATGAAGGTACAGTGAAGTATGAAAGCGTTGGAGAACCTTCTGCTTCTATCAGACTCCACTGACCAACAACTTCAACATCAGCATGAAGTCGTAAAAGAAACGCATCACATAATTTGAAGTGCTTTGCTAGATAATGCCAAACTTCTCTTTCAGATTTAAACATTTTCTATTCAGCACTGACAGCTACGCCATTGTTAAACTATTAAGTCTTGATTCGTAAAGATAAACAGATTGTTGTTTTTATCATTATCATTTACATGTTATAGTTCTTCTTTAAACACATAGGCTACAAACATGTTCATTGGAAGTCTAATATGTTTCATACGATTTTTCTTGTTAGAATTATATAATCTGCTAATTAAAAAGTGCTTGATAACCACTAATGCATTGTGTTATTTTGTATAAATGTATCGCACATTATACTATTAAATAGTTATAGATATTCTTTCCTAAACTCTGCATGAATAAATTATATGGAAACAGAATGTTACTAACCAGCAGAGAAGTAACCTGTTACTGTTCCTGTTAGTGATCCTGCTGCACTCCAGATTGTTTCTGGTTGAATTTTCTGGCACATTCCCGATTTAAAGAGGATACTTTGTTAATTTGTAACCAAAGAGCAACTACAAATGATGAGGTGTTCCACTGGGATCGATTGTCGGGCCTCTCCTTTTAAGTTCTCACACTATCTACAGTGTGTAATAACCTGAAATATCTCACTGAAATCATGAAGATATCCCACATTACATACAATTTAACACAAATAATAAAAAATAAAGATGTTTTTCTGATGAACCACAAAGGCAACAGACTGATCTGGTCTGTGGGACGACTGTTCTGGACATAATTTCCTATTGGTCAGTCCGCCCCTGTCTGCTGCTTACCAACAGAGGGTAAAACCTCCAGAGCTCTGCTGCTGTTGTTACCCACATTCTCACCAAGACACTTCCCCTTGAGTTCTGATTAAAAATAACACGAAGCTGCATAGTGGAACAAACACCTCTCAAACCACTAAAGTGTCAATGTTTGTCTCTAGTATCACCATGTTGCACCAGTGTCCTCAGAACTGTCTTGGGCAAGAAGATTAGTTTATTTTTGCATTTAAACTGATACTATTAAGACCCAATCTGACCTGAACTGAACTCTTACTACAAAAAAAGGGTTTGTTCATTAGAAAGAACGGATTCCTCAACATCAATCAATGGATCGTGTGTGATGTGAAAAAAAATTACCAAAATTCAAGCTTTAAACAGTCACTTTCCTCTACATGTGTAATTTAAAATTATGCCAAAAATAATCAGACCCTGTTAGAAACATTATATTTAAATAGAAAAATATTAAAGAAAAAGTGTCCTTTATGGTTAATGATGTATATATGTATATATATATATATAAATATATATATATATATATATAGCAACTCCATACATTCCATACATATGACATGCCCCACTCATACATCCTCAACCAATTCACTCCCTCCAATCTATCTGGTGGCCTATTTAAGTTGAGGTAATCCGCCAGCGCTCTATGCTACTGCTGATGCCGCTTCTGCATTGCAGCTTCCGCATGACCACTTGCCTTCTCTCTGAATCTAAGTCTTAGTTTGCGCTCGTTTCATATGCGCTCATTACCTTACTTCGTGGCTTTGTTGGTCGCTATGTCTTTTGCCGTCTCTGACTCAGAGCGAGTCTCAGACCTCCGGTGAGGAATGCGACTTTATTCCTGTAACCCAAGCTCAAGCTGCCGAGTCGCACTACGGGCTCGAAGTGGAAGCATCTCTGCCGCGCCGCAGCTCACGCTCCAATCGCAATCGGCTTGCCGGGTGGCCCGTGCACTGCATCCTAGAGACATTATATGCTCAAAATATTTCAGTTCCATCTTGTCTCAACCATGAAGAGCATTTCAACTACCTTCAGTTGCAAGAATCTACCGCCAGTGCCCAAGAGTTCAACGGGAGCGATTGCAAGACTAGCATCGCTCCTACCAAAGGCAAAGCGGCAGCAAAGAAGCGCGCCGCTTCCCAAACAGCACCTGTCAAATCCGCGATCAACGTACCTCCTAAAAGAACAAAGCGATCCGTACCCAGCACTGCTGAAGCATCAATCATGTCCTCTCTGGATGAAATGAAATCAGCACTCAATGTAATGAATGCCAGAATTTACTCACTGGAAGAAAACGCCAACTCTGCCTTCAGTGTAAACATTCCGGGTCCGTCGACGTCATCCGACGTGCCTCACGCTGCCGCACTTCCGGCAGACGTCGCACCCCACAGGACTCTGGGAACTGCAGTCCCAGCTACACCCATGGGTTCCAGGTTCCTGCCACCTGCTGCAGCAATTCCTGATTCCCTCAGGAATCAAATTTTGTCAGGCCAGGACATAAATCTGGTGAAGATTCTTTTGTGTGGCTCGGAATCAGCTGAGAAAAGATTTGTGGATTGTGGGGATTTTTCTGTTGTCCTTAAAGACAGCGATCCAACGTTGTCAAAAACTCTAAATCTGGCTGAATTCAACGTGGCTTTCGGTGTTTTTAGAGACACAATATGCAAAGTGTACCCCCAGCGTAGAGAGGAGCTTGACACCTATTTGGCAATCATTTCAGACCTTGCCCTATCCTATGGTGGATCCCTATTCTACGAGTACCATTAGTCCTTTTCCTCGAAGGCAGCCATGTACATCCAGAAATGTAATCAAAAACTAGACTGGTCTGTAGTTGATCTGGCCCTGATCAGCAGGAACTTTACTGGGCATAAAACCCTAGCTTGTTCCATTAGCAGTTCTTTCTCTCACACCACTTCCCTCTGTCCGAGAACTGCTCGGCAAGAACTGTCCACCTCAAAATCTCAGCCCCAGCCAAAAAATCCAACTCTGTTTCCTGTAGGATATCTTCCTAAGAGTCAGGTACCATTTGCATTTAGTCACAAGTCTCCTATTTGCAACAACTTCAACAATAATGTCTGTAGTTTTCCTAACTGTAAATTCATGCATGTGTGTAGCTGGTGCGGAGACAGCCATCCAAGATCTGTGTGTCCCAGGAGGCTACGTCCTGCAAAATCAGGGAAATAAACAGCAATCATCCCGCCCCTGTCTGCTGCTTACCAACAGAGGGTAAAACCTCCAGAACTCTGCTGCTGTTGTTACCCACAGTCTCACCAAGACACTTCCCCATTAGTTCTGATAAAAATAACACTAAGCTGCATCGCGGAACAAACACCTCTCAAACCACTCAAGTGTCAATGTTTGTCTCTAGTATCACCATGTTGCACCAGTGTCCTCAGAACTGTCTTGAGCAAGAAGATTAGTTTATTTTTGCATTTAAACTGATACTATTAAGACCCATTCTGACCTGAACTGAACTCTTACTACAAAAAAAGGGTTTGTTCATTAGAAAGAACAACAGATTCCTCAACATCAATCAATGGATCGTGTGTGATGCGAGAAAAAAAATTACCAAAATATTTAAGTTTCAAACAATCACTTTATTCTACATATGTCATTTAAAACTACGCCAAAAATAATCAGACCCTGTAAGAAACACTATATGTAAATAGAAAAATATCAAAGAAAACGTTTTCTTTGTGATTTATGGCATTTATATTTTATATATAATTTATATATTTCAGCATTAAAACGAGGCTAAAGTGAGTAAAATGTGACAGGAATAAAAAACAAAAAAAACAAAACATCCTTAAACTGCTTGTTGGGGTTGAGAGGTTTAATAAGCCATTAAATGTAGCAAAAAAAATCTAAATTAAATAAATATAAGCATTAGTTAATTGATAAAATGTGAGATAAATCTGTATTTCTGTTTTAAATTACCTGACAGCCCTGATTTGCATAATGATGAAGACATATGTAAAGAAAATAATATAGAAATAAGTTTGGGAAAATGAATAAGAGGTGGAATGCAAATGGAAAATAATACAGCAATAAATAAATACATTAATAAATTCAAAACAAATTACGATAAATTAAACACACAGGGGAATTAATAGAAAGGTAAATAGATAAAGTATAAAGTTAAAACAGAAATATTAATATATGTCACAATTGATCAATAAATACATTTAGTTTTTTATTAATATTTGTGGTACATTTAGTGGCATAATAATTTATTTGTCAAGTTATTTGTTTACTATTTTTGGCAGCCTCTGTCCTCCACACTTCCTGCTCATATTTCAGTTTGCAGTAGAAACAGAAATGTGGTTACAGCGTGAAGGAAAAGGTCAAAGGTCACGTGTGAAGAAGTGATCTTCAGAAAACCTGTGTATGTGTGTCTCACACACACACACACACACACACACACACACACACACACACACACACAAATATCCTGACAGCTCTGTTGGGGCTTGGGGTTAATCTATAAACTCTGCTTTGTTATAAACAATCCCATATGAAGCTGAGACTCTGTGTAACAGCTGATCTGTGTAGATATGCTGCAGAACATAGAAAATGAATAACTGTCAGGTCCTGATGATCCAGTGGACCTCGTGCGTAAATGCGCACAGCCTCTTCCTCAGTATGGCGCCTGAGCAATGGTCCAGTCTCTGATATACCTAAACACCCAATTATAGGCGTTAACGTGTGTGTGTGTTATTGTCCTAAAGCCAACGCTTCAGACGCCTTAACGTGTGCATGTGTAGACTTGAAATTGCCTAAACTGTCTCATCAGTCTCTTTTGGTAATACATGAACTGCTTGAAATGTCAAGCGAAGCAGCTGTTAAACTCAAAATTTGTCATCATAAAGTAAAAAATTATTTGTACATTGGGACGAGTGTGCGTACAGGCTTCCGCTCCATTCGCTCGTGGCACGGTACGAATGATCGCTCGCTATTTGATTTCCACAAACACTACACAGCGTGTGCCTGTACGCTCATGTAGAATTGTACTTAACAGTCACGCGGGTCTTCATGTCATGTATTTTAGGCGAAGGCGTGTGCAGCGTCTGCGCGACGCTTATGTGACTGTCTATTGAAAGTGAATGGAATTTACACACGCACGTTAGAGGTTTGATGTCATCACATAGTCGCTGTACACGCGTTTTAGTATAGTTTGCTGACATAAGATGCCCCTCATAGTGTGTGTGTGTGTATAAATGTATCACACATTATGCTATGAAATAGTTATATATATTCTTTCTTAAACTCTGCATGAAGAAATTATATGGAAACAGAATGTTACTAACCAGCAGAGAAGTAACTTGTTATTGTTCCTGTTAGTGATCCTGCTGCACTCCAGATTGTTTCCGGTTGAATTTTCTGGCACATTGTGAGTGCTTTGGGACGGCGCTTGCTACTCATCGAGAAGAGTAGGAATGAGTCTCCAAAAGTCTCCAATAACACCACCTGCCAGTTGTCAGGTTGACCACGCCTCATGAGGAACTCCACAAAAAGACACGTCACAGCGATCAGCTGACACCTCTGAAGAAGACTGAAGTTGTCAGTCGAAACATGTCAACATCTCCTACTTACCTTGTCTGAACAAAAGAAACTAAGAAATAACACCAGAAAAAGCCGCTAGATTTTTTGCTAGTCGCATTTTTGAAAAAGAATCTCCAGAGGGTCTGAATAGTCGCTAAATATAGAGACAATGTCGCTAAGTTGACAACACTGCTTGCTGCGTCGGACTGTTGTCACAAAGCGACTTACAATAAGTGCATTCAACCTGAAGGTACTAGACTCAGACCACAGGAATCAAGTAAGTACATAACTTTAAGAGCCAACTGTCATTGCTACAGGAGTGCTATATGTTAAAGAAGAGAAGAAGAGAAAAGAAGAAGAGCATTTTTTTATTTTTTTTTTAATATATATATGTTAGGTGACCATGACTTAACCGAGGTATTGTTGGAAGAGGAAGGTCTTCAGCCTGCGGCGGAAGATGTACAGGCTGTCTGAGGTCCTGATGTCGGTGGGGAGCTCGTTCCACCATTTGGGAGCCAAGACAGAAAAGTCTGGAGGAGGTTTTGAGGCGAGTTGACCCACGCAGGGTGGGAGTCGCCAGCTGTTTGGCTGATGCAGAGCGGAGAGGACGGGCAGGGGTGTAGAGTTTGACAAGGTCCTGGATGTAAGTAGGACCTGAACCCTTAGCAGCAGAGTACGCCAGAGCTAGAGTCTTGAAACGTATCCGCGCAGCCACCGGTAGCCAGTGGAGGGAGCGGAGGAGGGGCGTTGTGTGTGAAAATTTGGGAAGATTGAAGACCAATCGAGCAGCTGCATTCTGGATGAGTTGCAGAGGTCAGATGGCTTTGGCAGGCAGACCTGCCATGAGGGAGTTGCAGTAGTTCAGGCGTGAGATGACCAGCGCCTGGACAAGAAAGCACCAGAAAGCACATCATGTTTTTTATCTGCACATTGATCCACATCTGGCTTTTTGACTGTTTAAATACAAACATGAAACTCAGAGAGATGACAAGCTGATCTGTTTCAATTAGGGGAAGTAAATGTTCAAGTCAGAATTAGACAGTAACACTACGCCCATAACAGGAAGTTAAAACTGCATCTCTCTTAAAGACTTACATCAGTGGGTCAGAGACAGTTGAGGTGGTGAGACGGGAGACGGAGACGAAGGAAACAAAATGGTTGAACTGAGATGGATGATTTTCTTTGTGATGCTCCAGTTTGCAGGTAAGGAAACAAAACAAGTTTGATCACGAGAAACTGAGACAGCTAAGTTTGTTTTGAACAAAGTGTGTTGAGTGAATTCTTGTTAAAGGAAGTCGGCCCTTTTTCAGATGATGCTCACATCTAACTAAATCTATGAAAGCCATATTCTTGTCACGGATCATTTTTGATAATTTCTCTCATCTTCAACAGTAACTGGACTAAATGTATCCTACATCATGGCCAGATATGGAGACGAGGTCACTTTGCCTTGTGACAATGTGATAGAAAATCAGAACCAATGTAACCAAACTTCTTGGTTTTACAGTCGTCATGAAGGAAATCAAACAGAAGATCTGATTAGTCTCGGTCAGATTGGTAAAAGTGAGATAGCTGAAGCTAAATCCAACAGACTGAGTGTGACAGCAGACTGTTCTCTGGTTAGAAAGGACGTCACACATACGGATGTTGGTCGTTACAGCTGCAGACAGTTCAACAGAGCAGGACATCAACAAGGTGGAGATGCTCTGGTTGTTCTGTCTGTTATTTTCAGTGAGTATTTACATCATAATGTTTTCAGCTCAAACTGTCTTGTTAGAATAACATACCGAGATATTATATTAATCATGATTACAGTGATGAAGTTAATTTCACTCTTCTCTCTCTTTTCTCTCATAATATCTCAATCTTCACCAGTCAATGAAAAACAGAACGGTGATCAAACTACCTTTGAGTGCTATGTGTTTACACATGGTGGATGTGAACACACAGTTCAGTGGTTGTTTGATGGTAACAACAATGACGTGGAGACAACAGCAGGTTCCTGTTCAGCCAGCGTGACATTTCCAACTCGTTATCTGAGTCAGAAGTTAAAGATCTACGAGTCTCTGAAGTGCAACGTGACAGATCACAGGAGTGGAGAAACGCTGCTGTTTTCAACAGGCAAGTTTAGTCTAATTTGATTACTTTTACATTTAAAGATTATAATATTTTTACTCATTTCAGATGGTAAACATGATGTATTTTATCATTGATGGTTTTGTTTTGTCATTTCTTATCATTTTCAACAACATCTCTCCTTTTGTTTTGGACAAAGTGTGTTGAGTGAATTCTTGTTAAAGGAAGTCTGCTGTTTTTAAGATAATGCTCACATCTAACTATAACTATGAAAGCCATATTCTTGTCACGGATCATTTTTTATTTTTCTCTCATCTTCAACAGTAACTGGACTAAATGTATCCTACATCATGGCCAGAGATAGAGACAAGGTCACTTTGCCTTGTGACAATGTGATAGAAAATCAGAACCAATGTAACCAAACTTCTTGGCTTCACAGTCCTGAAAGAGGAAGATCAGCAGAAGAGCTGATTAGTCTCGGTCAGATTGGTAAAAGTGAGATGACTAAAGCTAAATCCAACAGACTGAGTGTGACAGCAGACTGTTCTCTGGTTATAAAGGACGTCACATATCAGGATGTTGGTCGTTACAGCTGCAGACAGTTCAACAGAGCAGGACAACAACAAGGTGAAGATGCTCTGGTTGTTCTGTCTGTTATTTACAGTGAGTATTTACATCATAATGTTTTCAGCTCAAACTGTCTTGTTAGAATAACATACCGAGATATTATATTAATCATGATTTCTCTCATAATATCTCCATCTTCACCAGTCAATGAACATCAGAACGGTGATCAAACTACCTTGGACTGCTATGTGTTTAGATATGATATATTTATATGTGAACACACAGTTCAGTGGTTGTTTGATGGTAACTTTAATGACACGGAGACAACAGCAGGTTCCTGTTCAGCCAGGGTGACATTTCCAACTCCTCATCCTAGTCAGAAGTCAAAGTTCTACGAGTCTCTGAAGTGCAACGTGACAGATAACAGGAGTGAGAAAACGCTGCTCTTCCAGTCTTCACTTGAGAAAACAGGCAAGTTTAGTCTTATTTGATGATTTTTATATTTTGAAGATTATAATATTTTTACTCATTTCAGATGATACACATGATGTATTTTATCATTTCTTATCATATTCAACAAAATATATCTCTCTCTCTCTCCGTCTCTCTTTAGCTGTGGATGGAGATATTCATGTTGATTCTGATTCTCTTTTAGCTACAGGGTCTGTCTCTCCTTGGTGGAGGATCATCATTGTGCTTGTGGGTTTAGCAGCTGTCATAGCAGCTGTTGTGCTGGTCAACATATGGATAAGAACTAAAGGTGAGAATATTCACAGATAGTTTTTTTTATGAAACCTGGATTTTTACTGTGAAAACTAAAGTTCACTCCTTTTTTTGTCCTATCAGGAAACCAAACACTGAGAGAAGACAATGTTGTGAGTATTAAAACTGTCATTATTAAAAGCTTGTGACGGTTTACAGCTGGAGTAAATAGAACTGATTGTATTATATTTAATCTAAGTGGCTGCAGTAACAGAGGTGATTTACTTTTTTCCATTTTAACTCAGAATCTCAGGAGTGTTCTGTTTGTTTTCCACAGGAGCCGAATGATGAGGATGAAGATGAAGGTACAGTGATGTATGAAAGCGTTGGAGAACCTTCTGTTTCTATCAGACTCCACTGATCAACAACTTCATCATCAGCATGAAGTCGTAAAAAAGAAACGCATCACATAATTTGAAGTGCTTTCCTGGATAATGTCAAACTTCTCTTTCAGATTTAAACATTTTCTATTCAGCACTGACAGCTACGCCATTGTTTAACTATTAAGTCTTGATTTGTAAAGATCAATCATTGCTGTTTTTGATCATTATCATTTACACCTTGTCGTTCTTCTTTAAACACAGAGGCTACATGGTATGAAGTGTGATATAACTGCCATACTTTTAGATGTTTGTTCATTTTTTCTGTAAACATGTTCATTGGAAGTCTAATATGTTTTATACGCTTTGCTGTGTGCGCTTGAGTGAGCTTTCAACTCTAACAGAGTCTTGTTAGAATTATATAATCTGCAAATTAAAAATTGGTTGATAACCTCCCATGCATGTTTTTTTATAACTGCGTCACACATTATACCATTAAATAGTTATAGATATTCTTTCTTAAACTCTGCATGAATAAATTATATGGAAGCAGAATGTTACTAACCAGCAGAGAAGTAACCTGTTATTGTTCCTGTTAGTGATCCTGTTGCACTCCAGATTGTTTCTGGTTGAATTTTCTGGCACATTCCCAATTTAAAGAGAATACTTTATGCTAATTTGTAACAAAAGAGCAACTACAAATGATGCGGTATTCCGCAGGGATTGATTGTCAGGCCTCTCCTTTTTTATACTACAGTGTATTTAGCCAAAAATAACCTGAAATATCTCACTAAAATCAGGAAGATATCGCACATTACATACAAGTTAACACAAATAATGAAAAATAAAGTTTTTTTTTCTGATGAACCATGTTAAGCATATTTAAAATAGTAGCAAAGCCATGTTAAACAGTCTATGCTGTGATTTCATTATGCGGCATGTGCGCCTGCGTGCACTGGGATGTTATTGTGAGCATGCGCAGTAATAAACGGTCTGTGTGCGTTCCCAGACGAAGAGAGAAATGGAGGTCTGTTGTTTTTCTCCCGTGAATATTAGCCACTAGAAGGAGCTAGTTAACCACTTTGGTGACTGATAACGGTAGACTGCTGCAGAAATGTCAAACGCTACAAACCACAAAGGCAACAGACTGATCTGGTCTGTGGGACGGCCGTTCTGGACTTTGACAGAATTTCCTATTGGTCAGTCCGCCCCTGTCTGCTGCTTACCAACAGAGGGTAAAACCTCCAGAGCTGTGCTGCTGTTGTTACCCACATTCTCACCAAGACACTTCCCCTTTAGTTCTGAGAAAATTACACTAAGCTGAATTGCGGAACAAACACCTCTCAAACCACTAAAGTGTCAATGTTTGTCTCTAGTATCACCATGTTGCACCAGGGTCCTCGGAACTGTCTTGGGCAAGAAGTTTAGTTTATTTTCTGCATTTAAACTGATACTATTAAGACCCATTCCGACCTGAAGCTAACTAAACTCTGACTTGTTCATTAGAAAGAGCAACAGATTCCTCAAAATCCCCTGTGGGTCTGAAATCTGACCAGAAAGCACATCATGTTTTTTATCTGTACACTGTTCCACGTCTGGCTTTTTGACTGTTTAGATATCTACATGAAACTCAGAAAAGAAATGACAAGCTGATCTGTTTCAATAAAGGGAAGAAAATATTCAAGTCAGAATGAGAAAGTAACACTTCGCCCATAAGAGGAAGTTAAAACTGCATCTCTCTTAAAGACTCCCAACAGAGACATTTGAGGTGGTAAGAACAAGAGACGGAGACTGAGTGTGTGTGTGTCGGAAATATCTGTTCCAGCTTTTCGCCTTGGGGTGTTCACAGTGATCCTGCAAAGGTGTGACATTCGTGCCCTTTCATAGTTGTTACTTCCTTGGGGGTACGGTGTGTGTGTTTTATTTTCTCTGTCTGTGCCTCAGGGTGCAGTGTACGTCATCAGCTCCGTCAGAGGGAATCCCCGCTGGGAAACGCCTCAGTCAAATGCCGACAGCAGGCCGCAGTGTTTCCCTGGCTCCGCCCTCTTCTGCTCTATCGGTCTGGCGTCCAATCACCTGCCTCCAGCTCAGCCTTAAGAGCAGCTTTGCCCGGCTGTGGAAGCCTTTCTGTTGTCTTTGTATGGCCATGTACTAAGGCCCCGTTTACACGAAGGGAAAACGCAGATATTTCCAAGTGGTTTGGCCTCTCATTTACACGAAAACCCAGTTTTTAATCACACAAAATGATTATTTCTAAAAACTCTGGGCAAAGTGGGGAATTTGGAAAACTCCGATTATGTGTTGTCGTGTCAACTGGGAGAAACAAACGGGGTTTTAGGTTCTCACGCTCATTCTATGTACCAGAAAATGCTTCACGTCATGTGGGAGCCCTTTGTTTACAGTTTGTTTGGCTATCACGGATGCTGTTAAGGTGGTACTCATTTTTACGTCTGTGCAAACACTTTTGGTCCGTTTGAAATTGAAATTTACAACTGCTATACTATATCAAGGAGCAGAGACAAAGGAGTGCACGGAGATCAGCATTTTTACTGCAGCTTTCCCATCCAAGACGTATGGACATTAACTCTGATAACACCATGATTGAGGGGAACATGTAGATCAGGGGGCTCTGTCCTGATGTGACGTATATGGCAGGAAGATAGGGCTGCATTGAGAAATGCTTAAAAGTGCAACAGTCATAAGTCGAGCGGTGTATGGGACTTTGTTTTACTGTGAAAGAGCCATTCGGGATTGTGCGGTGTATGGAATACGAATGTGCTAATAAAACCTATCGAGTATTGAGTGCTTCGTGTTTGGCCAGCTCACCCAGTAACTAAGTGCAGTTGTCAAAATTGCCACGACAGTTTGTATGTATGTATGTATGTCTGTGTGTGTGTGTGTGTGTGTGTATTTCTGTTTGTATGTCTCTGTGTGTGTGTGTCTGTATGTCTGTGTGTGTTTTTGTGTGTATGTCTGTGTGTGTGTGTGTGTATGTCTGTGTATGTGTGTGTGTGTGTATGTCTGTGTGTGTGTGTGTGTTTTTGTGTGTATGTCTCTGTGTGTGTTTGTGTGTGTGTGTGTGTGTGTGTGTGTGTGTGTGTGCGCGTTTCTGTGTGTGTGTGTGTGTGTGTGTGTGTGTGTGTGTGCGTGTGTGTGTGTGTGTGGTACTAAGTCAGAATAAACTGCAGTGTGTGTGTTCCTGGGTTCACTCTAAAGGTCCAATTAAACTCCACAAACTGGATTCCATCAAAGTGCCGTCCCCTCCCCCCTCCCCTCTCCCCCCTCCCCTCTCCCCCCTCCCCTCTCCCCCCTCCCCTCCCAGCGACCTGCCGGCCACGCGGCTCACCCAGCCCGGCCTTTCTTCGCAGCGGCGGCCGTGACCGAGCCGAGGTCGCGTCTAATCCTGAGAGAGCGAGGGGGAGGATCCGGCTTTGTCCCGTCACAACCAGGGGGGTCAGAGGCTCTGAGAGGCCGCGGCTCAGTTTAACATCTATTAGCAGAGAGCTGCCACCCCTGCAGGGACGCTCCCATTGGCTGGAACGCCCTGGTGCTTATATTCAACCTGCATATCAGGTCAACTCACACAGCAGGATTTAATGAGACTATCTGCAAAACATGCAACATCTGCATCCGTCCACCGACTATTTGATGCAAAGTTTGACAGAGAGACGCAGCGTTACTGTGAGTGTGCGGAGTGTGCATGCACGATCCATAACCACGAGCACAAAATGTGTATTTTTCATAAAAAAATATAAATAAACAACCTTTTCACACTTGCAGCATGTCTGTGCATGCATGAGAAGTCAATTGCAGTGAGTTAAATAGTAATACTAATAGATTTTAGCAGAAATGCTTGCGCAAAGTAATGAGGAAAAGACCGGATAAAAGAGACTTGCACTGTCTGCTGCAGGCCTGATTCTAAAAAAGTTGTGGAAATCATAATTAAAAACAGGATGAAATTATATGTGAATCATTTGTGACCTTCTTTCAACTCAATACAGAACAAAGATAAGATATTTACAGCCCAAACTGATCAACTTGTTCTTGTTTTTTTTTTTTCTACAAAAAAAAAGGCCTAAATGCCCCCCCAAAACCCTAAAAACTGTTGAAAAGTTTTTTAAAAAGCATGCATACCACTAAGGCTGAGTCCTTGTTTCAGCAGGTTTGCTGCATTATCTTCCTCTTACTTTCTCTCTGTCACTGTCTTAAAAAGATGAAAATGCCCCCAAAACATGCAAAATCTGCATCCATAACCACGAGCACAAATAAGCATAAATGTGTATTTTTCATAAAAAAAAAATATATAAACAACCTTCTCACGCTTGCAGCATATCTGTGCATGCATGAGAAGTCATTTAAAGAGAGTTAACCCATTTAAGGCGGGAAAGCATTACCGCATTTCTACCATTAAAACTGGGAGCTCTGTTGTGTTATTCTACCATTAAAGCCGGGAAAGAGGATACGTCGTTTTGTAGTATTTGTAGTTTTTTCAACAAATTTATGAATAATATACAAATAAACAAATTTATGAGTAAAAACGTGGATATTTTCTGAGATTAAAGTGTCAAATTTAAGAGAAAAATGTGACAAATTTACAAGTAAGAATTGTTTTAAGAATTTGTCTGAGATTAAAGTAGCAAATTTACAAGAAAAACATACAAATCTATAAAAAAAACATTAATATTTTCTGAGATTTGCAGAGAGTCAGACATGCTGCTCTGTTCTGTTCAGTGCTGCCAGATTTTAAACTATCAAAATTACTTCAAATGGCTTAAAATAAGGACATTTCATGCACGATACATAACCAAGAGCACAAATAAGCATAAATGTGTAATTAGTAGTGAGGATACAACTGGATGAAAGAGACTTGATCTGTGTTTAAAAAATATCACATAAATCTGTACCGTCTGCTGCAGGCCTGATTCTAAAATTAAATGAAATTATATGTAAATCCTTTCTGACCTTCATTCGACTGAATACAGAACAAATACAAGATATTAAATGCTCAAACAAATATACTTTTGTTTAGTTTTTTTAGTTTTTCACAAAAAAAATAAGTTTATCATGCAATATTTGATGCATTCTCACCTTAAAATTGTTGAAAAGTTTTTTTTAAAAAGCATGCATTCGAGGAAATTAAAGCATGAACGATCCACAACCACAAGAACAAATATGAATAAATGTGTTATTAAACAACCTTCTCATGCTTGCAGCATGCATAAGATGTCAGCTGCAGAGAGTTAAATATTCAGATTTGAGCAGAAATGCTTGTGTAAAGTAGTGAGGATACGACTGGAGCTGTGTGTGAAATGTCAAAAATCTGTACCGTCTGCTGAAGGACTGATTCTAAAAAAGTTGTGAAAATCATAATAAAAACAGGATGACATTATATGTAAATCCTTTGTGAACTACATTAAACTGAAACCTGCACAAATAAAAGTTATTTAAATATCAAATGGATACACTTTTTTTGTTACTTTGTTATTTTTACAAAAATTTAATAATTTATCATGCATTATTTGATGCATTCTCACCTAAAAGTAGTTTGAAAGTTTAAAAAAAGCATGCATAGCACTAAGGCTGAGTCCTTGCTGTAACAGGCTCAGGTTGCTGCATGTCTCCCCCTTACTTTCTCTCTGTCACCGTCTTAAAAAGCTGAAAAATGCCCCCAAAAAGGACCATTATTACCCGTGTTCAGCGTGTCTGCAGCCTGCAAGACCCAATCCACGTTATGTCTTCTTTTTCAGTCTGCAGACGCACCGTTAGTTCCACATTTTTGGAATATAAATGGTGATTTTCTTGCCTGAATAAATACTAAACCTAAAGTTACATATTAACCATGTTTAGTTTCAGTTTCGGTTTTCAGCCTGGCGGAGTATGACAGTTAGTTCTGTCTGTACAGAACAAAGATAAGATATTTACAGCCAAAACTGATCAACTTGTTTTGTTTTGTCTACAAAAAAGGCCATTATCTCCCTCTTACTTTCTCTCTGTCACTGTCTTAAAAAGCTGAAAATTCCCCCCAAACATGCAAAATCTGCATCTTTCCACATACTCGGAAATTCTCAAAATGCAACAAGACATCCAGACATTTCTCACTCGCACTATGCAAAGGGAAGGGACTCCAGACTTTTATTCTTTGGAAATATCCCTAAAAATATTATTTAGAAGCTTAAAGTTGAAAAACAGTTTTTTTCACTATTATTGGACAAATACAGCAAAAAGAATGTAAGAAATAAAACTAAAGTATTATATGTAAAGTGATTTCATTTTGTGTGTGTCTGTGTGTTTCTGTTTGTGTGAGTGTGAGTGTGTGTGTCTGTTTTTTAGTTTCTGTGTGTGTGTGTGTGTGTGTGTGTGTGCGTCTGTCTCTCTGTCTGTGAGTGTGTGTCTGTTTTTGTGTGTGTGTGCGTGTGTGTGTGTGTGTGTGTCTTTCTGTGTGTGTGTGTGTCTCTCTGTCTGTGAGTGTGTGTGTGTGTGTGTGTGTCTGTTTTTGTGTTTCTGTGCCAGAAAAATAAAGTTTTTGTCACATTAGGTATTTAAGGTAACACGGAGCTTTAAGTCAAATTTGAAATGACTTTGACTTGTAATGGACTCTTTATACTTCACTGTTCTTTTATTAGAATCTTTATATTTTTATATTAAATCTCTAACACACATCTGATGAGGTTACAGTGTCTGATTAAACCCCTTTCAGAATAAAAGCCTCACTCTGAGAGTCTGTTTTGGACGAGGAGCTCGGGGAAGCCGGTCCTGGGGTCCGTGTCCCTGCTGAGCTGCAGGCCGAGGGCCTCGCCCACCACCACCTCCGCCGTGGTGAACACCTCCAGGTCCCCCAGCACGTGGCCCCCCACCGTCCGGCCCTCGCCGTCCGCCAGGCTGACGTGGACGTGGGCGTCCCGGTTCAGAGTCCCGACCAGAGAGACGATCTCAAAGCGCCCGCTGAGGTGGAGCACCTGGAGGGACAACAAGGACCAGGAGGACTCTGTGATCCTGGTCTCATTTAGAACTACAGGAAGTCACATGAGGCCACTTTATCTTTACTTTATTTATGATAATATAACTTTATTAGTAACATGACTTTATTTATAATAAAAGACTTTTATCTTTGGTAACATGACTTTATTTATAATAAAATAACTTTATTATTATTATAAAAATAATTAAGTTTTTATACGTTTTATAAATAACTAGAAATTTCCTCTGGGTAAATTTTGAAAGGGCCACGGGGGCTACTGCCGGTGTGTGTACACTATGATGAGATTCTTCAGAGATTTATAACAATTAATACTAGTAATGTTATGATACTATATTATATACAAAGAGCACACCTACAACAAGCATTCCTTTACAAGTATTTATTTATACAGCAACCTATGACCTTTAACCTCAAAATGTGTGTGTGTGAGTGAAACATGTGGATCTGGAGGAGTGTGCGCGCTTACGCGTGCAGTTGTGTGTGTAACCAAAATCGCATAAAGTTACCTGTGTGTGTGTGTGTGTGTGTGTGTGTGTGTGTGCGTCCTACTCCCAAACTATTAAAAAAATGTTTATATTATAACTTTATTTTTAGTAAAACTAAACACTTTTTTATAATAAAAATAACTATTTTTAGTAAAAACTAAAAAATACTTTGTTTACAGTAATATAACTTTATCTTTAGACTTTATCTAACATGACTTTATTTGTAGTAGCGTTAATTTATAGTAGCATATTTTGTTTATAATACAACTTACATAAGTATTTTAGTAAAAAAAAAAAAACTTTTACAGTAATATGACTTTATTTTTAATTTAAAAAAAACAAACTTGGTTTATAATAAAAATAACTTTATTTTTTGGTAAAAAATACTTTGTTTACAGTAATATAACTTTATTTTTTAGTACAAAACAAACAAACAAACAAACCTTTTTATAATAAAATAACTATTTTTAGAAAAAAATAAAAAACACCTTGTTTTCAGTAATATTACTTTATTTTTTAGTATAAAAAAACAAAACAAAACAAAAAACAAAGTTAATAATAATATAACTTTATTTTAGTAAAAAATAACTTTGTTTTGGTACCTCGTTCTGGTTGGTTGCCGTGGCGTTGGCCAGCCGCAGCGTTGCCTTGGTGACGCTGCCAACGCAGGTGATGATGAATGGCGCCCGGAGACGGCGCTCCTCCACCAGCGCCTGCAGCGAGCCCAGCAGCTCCTCCCCCGGGCCCAGACGCACCACGTGGACCGCCAGAGAACTCTGCAGGGAAACAAAACATCTCATTTTATTTTACATTAATACATTGTTTTTATATTAGATGTTTTCATGTGATATTTACTGTATTTTATTTATATTTTTACAATTAAAAAAACTTTTAAAAAACTGATTTCTTTAGATTTCTTAGACATTGTGTGTGTGTGTGTGTGTGTGTGTGTGTGTGTGTGTGTGTGTGTTTCTCTATGTGTGTGTGTTTCTGTGTGTGTGTGTGTGTGTGTGTGTTTCTGTGTGTGTGTGTGTGTGTTTCTCTATGTGTGTGTGTTTCTGTGTGTGTGTGTGTGTTTCTCTATATGTGTGTGTTTCTGTGTGTGTGTGCATGGGTGTTTATGTGTGTGTGTGTGTGTGTGTTTCTGGGTGTGTGTGTGTGTGGTTTTATGTGTGTGTGTGTCTCAGTGTGTGTCTGTTTTTTTTTCTGTGTGTGTGTGTGTGTGTGTGTTTCTCTATATGTGTGTGTTTCTGTGTGTGTGTGCGTGGGTGTTTATGTGTGTGTGTGTGTGTTTCTCTATATGTGTGTGTTTCTGTGTGTGTGTGTGTGCGTGGGTGTTTGTGTGTGTGTGTGTGTGTGTGTGTGTTTCTGGGTGTGTGTGTGTCTCAGTGTGTGTCTGTTTTTTTTCTGTGTGTGTGTGTGTGTGTGTGTGTGTGTGTGTGTGTGTGTGTGTCTCAGTGTGTGTGTTTTTTTTTCTGTGTGTGTGTGTGTGTGTGTGTGGTCCATTCAGTCAGATTAGTTCTGTAACAGGATCAGTGTGTTAATCCAAACAGCAGCGTGACCTCTGACCCCTGCAGGAGCTGCCGCTTCACAAAGACTTTATAGAAACAACAGAGATCTCTTTATTTACTTTTATTTACTCCAACATGAGTAAACAAACAGCTCTAACCATCTCATCATGTAAACATCATATTTAATTCAACTTTTAAACAAGTTTTACATTTAAATCTGCCTGAAATGTAAATAAATTCACTATTAAAAATGTTTTAATGTTTATAATTTATATGTGTATTTCCATATTAACTGCACTATACATGTAAAAACTAAAAATAGTTTCATGCTGTTTTTTGAAAATATGTTAATCTCCATCGTCTCTGTCAAATAAAATAAAGTTCAGTTCCTTTCAAGAGGACAAAGAGACTCTTCTAAAGGTGAAAACACGACAACACAGACTGTTTCTTTTCTTTTCAAATAGATTTGAGGGGAAGACATGATTGATTCTGCTGAGAATCTGTTTACACAGAGCAGAGGGGAGAGGACAGGAGAGGCTGTTTTTGGTTTGTTTCTGTCTTTTTTGGTAATTTTGGGTCTTATTTTGGTCTTTTTGGAATTATGTTTTTTTTTGGGGGTAATTTTGTGTATTTTTTTCGTTATTTTGTGTCTTTTTTAGGTGTGTTTGTGTCTTTTTATGTCTCTTTTTGGTAATTGCGTGTCTTTTTTGGTCTTTTTGTCCTTTTTTCTACATTATTGGCACTTGTGGACACTTGGAAAAGTGATCCAACTTGTGTTTTTTCTTATTTCATGATTTCTGTCTTTCTAACTGCATTATTCTACAGAAAAACATATTTGAGTTGTTTCCACTTCTAGCCATGATTGTGCTGATTCCACAGAGCTGCAGGACTTGTAGATTTATAGAGATTTGATATGTTGCAGTGAAATACATGAATATTACAGTATTTTAAAATGTAAAAAGAGCAGACGCCAATAGAGACAAGTTGTATATCTGTCAGTGTAATAATAATAATTATAATAATAATAATACTTTTTATTTGTGTGCACCTTTCTAAACACTCAAAGAAAACCTTAAAATATACAGCAATAAAATTAAAAATTAAATCAAATCAAATAAACATCAATACAATTGAATTTAAAAAAATAAAAACACAAAAAAACATGGTGTTAAGTGTGGAAGGCCAACATCCACAATACCAAAAAAGATTTAATCATAAATTTACTTGCAAAAAAAAAACCCATTTATTTATTGCAGAAACAGTGGTTTTGCTCCCAGATCTTCTGTCATCTGTTGATCTATTTATTGCACAACAAAAGATAAAAATGGAGCCTCATGCAGCTGCAGGTTGTTGTTTATGAGCTGCACAATCACAGTAAATAAACCTCAAACATAAAAATGAGAAAATATGAAACTCTGCTGGGAAACAAAACTTTCAGGATCATTTGTTCTCATGTTTTTGTGTCTCATTGATTTTAAACTTGGTTCAGTATTGAGTGAAAACAATCCTGCACCATCAAAGCATAAACACTAATAAATAAATCAGTTATTTTATAAACATCCAGCTGTAAATTGTTAATGAAAATGTTGATTTTATTCCTCTATGACTCTTTATTCTGCAGCAGAGCAGCTGAGTAACTTATTTTGACTTTACTTTGTTTCTTCTGCTGCAGTTTGTTTTTCTGCAAACACAGATTTTTCTTCTTCCTCTCTAAAAAGCATGAGGCTCATTATTTACTTTCCTGTTCAAACTCCAGCAGAGAGAAAACTTTGTGCTGTAAAGACTCAAAGAAACTTTTTTTTTTGTGGAGAGAAAACTTAAAACCTAAAGTCTGAAGTCAAACGTGCATCAGTTCAGTTAAAGAGGAAATTATATATTTTTTTTAAGTTTAATGGATAAAAAAAAACTCACCATGGTGCAGAGTGTGAGGCTCCTCTGGTCTGAACTCTGTCAAACATTTACAGCTGCAGCTGCACGCAGCGTGGTTCAACTGAGCATGCGCAGTGGCCACCAGACTTCCTGCAGGGATTTCACATTTCTGGTCTTTTGGCGCCTCCTGCTGGAAGATAAACAGCTTATATATAAACTACGATACATACTCAAATATTCTACACAACAGGAACATTTTCAGGTGTTTTATAATTATATAGTAGATTTAGTTAATTGCACATACTTTTTTTTTATTGTTTAACTTTTTATTTCTTGTATAATTGTTACATTTCTCATATATTTTATTGATTTATTTAAATGTTTTTTAATTTAAACTTTTTCTTTTTACCTCTTTTTATGTTCAGCACTTTGAGTTGCATTTCATGTATAATTTATGAAACTTAAATCAACCAAGAAATAATGTATAGATATATCAACTATGCTGTGATTAATTTGTTATTGATTTATTTATTGGACGACAAGAAAATGAGCTGCTGCCATGTTAACAATTAATGAATATTCCAAATAAATAAATAAATAAATAAATTATCAGTGAGAAATGGGAAATGCAGTCAGTGCTCCATAAAGATTAATAATTGTTTATTTTATCATTTTAACAAATAAATAAATAATCCTATACAAGTGTTATAAGTATATATTTAAAATCCAATTTATTTAATTAAAGTACTGTTATATTTTTTGTATATTTTAACTCAGTGTATGATGATAATAATAATAATAATAATAATAATCCTTATTTGTACAGAAGAAAAAAATGCAATAAAATAAGGAAATTAAATAACATAAATAGACAGAAAAAAACACAAAAAATAAAACATAAAATAAAATAAAAAAGTTATAAACTATATCTTTATTTAAAGATTAAAATAAAATGCATAGTACAAAATGGAAAATAAAACCCACAAAAAATAAATAAAGTTAAAAAGATTTTGCAGTGGGAGATTTGATTTTTTTTTTTTTTAGATGAATACTCTACAACTACTACTTTAGATATTATAAATGAATAATGTAAATAATAATTAATCAGTCTTTTTATCCTTTTATCCTCCACAACACCAGGAAAATAAGTCGTTTTATTGCAAATGCATTTATTTGTTTGAAAGAAATGATAGAATTTAAATATGTTAAGTGAGAAAAAAAACATCAGAATCAGAGTATAAAAACATCTCATGTGTAATTATTTAATATAATAAAGGTAATTAACAGCCACTCAGTAACTTTAATGGTTCTGTGATCTGAGAGAACTTCTCTGTTTCTGACTCTAGGTGGCGCTGTGGTTTGGAAAATGCTTCAGGCTGCTACAGACTGAAATCACTCACTGTTTCCTACATTACTGCAGATATTCAGACAATATCAAGTGTTTAAAATCAAGATAAACATCGTAATTGACTGTAGAAGTGTGATTATGTATTTTGTTCATGGAGAAAATGACATCACCTTTATTACAAACATATTCATTTTGTATTGCAATTTTCACATTCACATTTTTGTTAGTTTTTTCCCTTTTCCTGTCATTTTATTCATTTATTTATTTATTATCTTCCCTACTTTTTTTGAAGTTTACTGGCATTACTAATAATAACCTTAATTTACTGTGATTTATTTATTTATTATTTATTTATTTATTTCTGATGATACATATATATTGTAGCATCTGACTGCTGTTCTATATACAGTTGTTTGTATGTACAACCTTCTTTAATAAAGTTAATTCAATTTTTTTTTAAGAGGTTAAGTCACATGATCACCTTTCACCTGCTGCAGGTCATCATGTGACACAAAAAAAAAGTGTTTAAACTGTGAAAATGTACAATTATCTTTTTCTTTATACAGAGGATTAATATGTTTCTTCTTTATTTTATTATAATCACATCTATTCGCTCCATGCCTATTATTTATATATATAAACATACATAAAAAAACACACACAAAAACCACAAAAAATACAAAAACACAGATAAAAACACACAAAAAATACCCAAAAATCACACAAGAAAACAGTAAACACAAACGTGCATTAAAAATGTTGAAACCCACACAGCAAAAAAAGTAAAACCATGTTACACTTGGTCGTGGTGATTTTTACCTTTGCTGAAAAAGAGCTGACGCACTAAATGAGACATGGAAACTTGAGGAAAAGTCAGAAATTTAGAGGGAAGGTGTCTTGTTTTTTTTTTTTTTTTGTACAGAGAACATTATAACAATGTTATCATTGTATCATCATCATAACAAAGAACATTATGATGCTGAAACAGGTGAGGAGATTAAAAATTACTGTTAAAAGCACATTATAGTGTCTAACATTAAGATTTTCCTTCAGTCAGAAGCATAAAAAACCAAAAGTACACAAGCTGCAGACACATGAAAGAATTATAAAGAATTATAACAAAGCACTTTGAGATTTCCTGTAATGTAAAGTGCATTACAAATAAAATTTATTATTATTATTTTATTAGAAAATGGTCAAAAAGTTGGATTTTACTGAATGAAAACATAAAAAAAAGCAACTTTTCAAACATTCTGAACAGAAAAGCAAAATAGGAGCAAAATAACAGAAAATATTTAAAAAATAAAAATGCAGATGATGCAGATTTACTGAGGCAGCATTCAAAATACCTTTAATGTGAAGTTTTAAAGGTAGAAAAGTCTCATTTTTCTTAATTTTATTACTTTAAAAAATGTTTTTTTTTTCCTTTTCTGAAGCGAGAGTCCAAGTTCAGAGGATGCTGCTTGTTCTCCAGACTGTAAATATGTAAAGAAAAATGTTTTTTGTGTGTTTTTTTTTGTCTTTTCGTGTCTTCTGTTTCTTTTTTGGTCATTTTACGTATTTTTGTGTCTTTTTTTTGGTCTTTTTGTGTCTTTTTTGTGTGGGTTTTTTTTGGCAAATTTCACATTCACATTGTTGTTGTTGTTTTTTTCCCTTTCCTGTCATTTTATTCATTCATTTATTTATGATCCTCCCTACTTTTTTAAGTTTACTGGCATGACTAATAATAACTCCTGTAATGTAAAGTGCATTACAAATAAAATGTATTATTATTATTTTATTAGAAAATGGTCAAAAAGTTGGATTTTACTGAATGAAAGCATTAAAAAAAGCAACTTTCCAAACATTCTGAACAATACCTGGAGGTCACAGCAGAGAAATGAGACCAAAAGGAGCAAAATAACAGAAAATATTTAAAGGTAAAGACGAGACAGGTGCAGATTTACTGAGGCAGCAATCCGAACACATTTAATGTGAAGTTTTAAAGGTAGAAAAGTCCCATTTTTCTTAATTTTAGTACTTTAAAATTTTTTCTTTTTTTTCTTTTTCTGAAGCGAGAGTCCAAGTTCAGATGGTGCTGCTTGTTCTCCAGATTGTAAATATGTAAAAAAAATTGTGATATTTGTTGAAATAAATGAACTAAATTGAGTCATTTTCTCTGATTGAGACGCTGAAGTTGTTGTTGATGTCGCTGAGGAGAAGAATGTGATGTGAGAGGCCTGCTGATGTATTTTGTCAGTATTTTTCCGTGTAATAATGAGCAGATTAAATCAGGGCTGTGGCGGTGTGTCGGGGCCCCTGGGAGCCCACCAGGCCACGCTCCAGCGATTATTCCGAGTGGAGGCGCTCGCCTGTATTCCCCCTGCGAGGCCCTGATCACTATCCGGTTACAGCGTCCATGGCAACAGCCTGCAGCAGCTTAAAGCAACAGACACACTGCAAACCTGCAGCATCTACAGCATGTTGACAGGCTTAGAAGCTTCTTTTTATCACTTTTCTGACACAAAAAGGTCTAAAAAACAGATAAAAACACTAAATCTGAGGGAAATGATCTTGCTGCATGGATAGATAATTTCACTTAACAAGATTTTTTAAAATTAAGATTATTAAATCTAGAAATAAGCATGTTGATGAAATAAAACGCTTAAAATAAGAAATTAACTCTTTTTTTTATTAAACAAAGTATCTCAGGTTAGTTTCCAGTGAAGGAAGTTGTTGTGCATGCAGTTGCAAAACAAATTCCTTCACTGGAAATGTTTTGTTCAGCCAATATAGTTTTATTTTGATTTGCATGAGCCCAAAGATGGAAACAATACACCTGGACTGGAGTTTAGTAGACACAGATAGTCAGATGTTCTAAAACGCTTCTAAAGAGTCTCAGTTTGAGCTTTAGTTTAGCAAGTTTGCTCTACATTTTTGAAGACATTGCGAGAGTCTAAAGCAGGGGTCTCAAACTCAAATTACCTGGGGGTCGCTGGAGGCAGGATCAAAATGACCCAAAGAAGACCCAAAATGACCAAAAACAGACACAAAATGACTGAAAAAGACTAAAAAAGACACAAAATGACCAAAAAAGACACAAAATGACAGAAAAAAGACACAAAATGACCAAAAAAAGATACAAAATTACAAAAAAACAGACACTAAAATGACGGGAAAAAAACAAAACTATTAGAAAAAGACACAAAATGAATGAAAAAAGACACAAAATGACTAAAAAAGACTAAAAAAGACACAAAATGACCAAAAAAGACACAAAATTACAAAAAAAGACACAAAATTATTAGAAAAAGACACAAAATTACCAAAAAAGACACAAATTACTAAAACAATGACCAAAATAGACACAAAATGACAGAAAAAAGACACAAAATGACCAAAAAAGACACAAAATTACCAAAAAAGACACAAAATTATTAGAAAAAGACACAAAATTACAAAAAAGACACAAATTACTAAAATAATGACCAAAAAAAGACACAAAATGACCCCGAAATTACTAGAAAAAGACACAAAATGACCAAAAAAAGACACAAAATTACAAAAAAGTAATTAAAGGGACCTTCCACACACAACACGGTAAAGTGCCATTCATATAAAACTCACATTAAACTTTCATATCAAGGTGGGGGCCACAAAATATCGTCACGAGGGCCACAATTCGCTGTAAAGTCACTAATCGTAAACGAGCAGTAAAATGTATTTGCACACGACAATTCTACTTCACATCACAAGAAAACAAAAGAGACGCCACCTTGTGGTATTTTTTGGCTTTGCAGTTACATAAAATCACAGTTCAGGCTGTTACAACTAATCTAACCGTGTCACTATTTCACACCAAGCTATGGAGCTGAAATAAATCCCTCCACGTCCTGTTACAAAGTGTTTATATCTTCCAGAAACATTCCTTCAAACTGCTGCTTTGTTTTCCTCTCTGGAGAATAAAAACTGAGCAGCAGCAGGCTGAGTGTGTCTCATTATAACTGTTGTAAAAACAGAATGAAGAGATAAACTTCCTTCTGCAAATGAACAATGAAAATACACATTTCATTGTTTTAGTGAAGCTTCCCTTTAACAGGATTTGGGCATTTAATCAGTGTGTTTTTGGCATATGTATATGTGTGTGTGTGTGTGTGTGTGTGTGAACTAATTAGGACCAGAAATTACCCCAAACTGTGGCTGCGTCTCCTGATCCGGGGCAACAATAGCAGGCTGTCAGTGCCAGCGCTGCCATGCATGACAGATGTATGTGGACACGCCAGACAAAGGCACGGCTGGCCGAGTGTGTGTGTGTGTGTGTGTGTGTGTGTGTGTGTGTGTGTGTGTGTGTTGGGGGGGGTCAGTTTGTGTCCGATACAGAAGAAGAAGAAGAAGTGAAGGCATCATTCACAGACACAAAATGACCAAAATAAACAAAATGACAGAAAAAAAACTAAATTGCTTCAAATAGAAACAAAATGACCAAAAAGAAGACACAAAATTATTTTAAAAAGACACAAAATTATTAAAAAAGACGCACAATTATAAAAGAAGGCACAAAAATATTTTAAAAAGACACAAAATGACTAAAAACGACACAAAAGTATGTAAAAAAGACACAAAATGACCCAAAAAAGAAACAAAATGACCCAAAAAAAGACAAAATGACACAAAAAAGACACAACATTATTTAAAAAAGACACAAAATTATTTTAAAAAGACACAAAATTATTAAAAAAAAGACACAAAATTATAAAAGAAGACACAAAATTATAAAAGACACAAAAGTATTTAAAAAAGACACAAAATGACCCAAAAAAGAAACAAAATGACCCAAAAAAGACACAAAATGACCAAAAAAAGACACAAAATGACTAAAAAAGACACACAATTATTTAAAAAAAGACACAAAATTACCAAAAAAAAGACACAAAATTATTATTTTTTTAAAGACACAGAAGACACAGCTCCTGCAGCCTCTTAATGTAGGGATGACTCTCAACTCTTAACTGTTAATTATCACATCATCTGCATATCGAGACACACTGACACACCTGAATACGCTACATTATCACCTGACTGAAGTCATTATATTATTGCATTACAAGTAAAGGAGTGAGAATATGGAACAACTGCAGCCATGAAATGAAATCAAACGCAACAATTGTTACGTTCAAAAGGCTTATGAAAAATGATGTGTTAATTAAGTAAAGGTTACAAACTGGATGAGGACGTTCTGGTAACTGCCTTCAGTGTTTTCTTTTCTTTCTTTTTTTTCAGATAAATATATATATATATATATATATATATATATATACATATACATATATATATATATATATATACATATATATATATATATATATATATGTGTGTATATACAGGGGCCTCCGCTAGACGTTCCCAGTTCACCCTCAGTACACGTTTGGGTTGCCAGGTCTGTCCAGCATCCTCCCCCGCCACCTGATCCAACTCACCACCAGGTGGTGATCAGTTGACAGCTCTGCTCCTCTCTTCACCCAAGTGTCCAGAACATGATCAGATCTGACGATACGATAATGAAATCGATCATCGATCTTTGGCCTAGAGTGCTCTGGTACCAGGTACACTTATGAGCAACTCTATGTTCTAACATGGTGTTTGTTATGGACAATCCATGACTAGAACAGAAGTCCAATAACAAAACACCACTCGGGTTCAGATCGGGCCGTTCCTCCCAATCACCTCCTCCAGGTACCGTCATCGTTACCCACGTGAGCGTTGAAGTCTCCCAGAAGAACAATAGAGTCCCCAGGTGGTTCCCCTGCAGGACACCACCCAGAGACTCCAAGAAGGCCGGGTACTCCGAACTGCTGTTTGGTGCAGAAGCACAAACAACAGTCAGAGACCTTCTCCTCGCGACTTGCAGCCGCAAGGAGGCGACCCTCTGGTTCCTCGGGGAGAACTCCAACACAGCGGCGCTCAGCCGGGGGCTTGTGTGTTTCCCCACACCCGCCCGGCGCCTCTCACCCTGGGCAACTCCGGAAAAGGAGAGAGTCCAGCCTCTCTCCAGGAGTTTGGTTCCAGAGCCCACGCTATGTGTGGAGGTGAGCCCAACTATTTCTAGCTGGTACCGCTCCACCTCCTGCACAAGCTCGGGCTCCTTCCCCGCCAGCGAGGTGACGTTCCACGTCCCCAGAGCCGCTGGAGCCGGGGGTCAGCACGCCCAGGTACCCGCCTTCACCTGCTGCCCGACTCTCTGCGCACCCAACCCCTATGCCTGACTCTAAGGGGGGTGGGCCCACATGTGGTTTCTTCGGGCTGAACCCGGCCGAGTCTCGTGGACAGGTCTGGCTCCAGGAGGGGGCCCCGGTTTACCCGTGCCGGGCGAGGTACACTGATATTTATGGTCCCGCTTCATAAGGGTATTTGAATCGCTCTTAGTCTGGCCCCTCCCCTGGGACCACTTTGCCTTGGGAGACCCTACCAGGAGCTGTTGCTCCCGACAACACAGCTCCCAGGATCACTGGAGCACACAAACCCCTCCACCGCGTTAAGGTGGCGACTCCTGGAGGAGCTCTTATTTCTTTTTCTTCTAACTATATTTTCTCAAAATGTTTGTTAATACATGAACTGCCACTATACTACTATACTTGTACTTTTTAATCCAGTGTTTTGCTGATGTTGCATTAAAGAGTACAATGATTCATTTTCACACACAAAAAATGATCCAAAATAAGAATCTGACCACATGTGAAGCCTAAAGGTCACTTCTGATTCTCCCCAGAAACAGAACGGACAAACTGAAAACATGCCAGTCACACACACACACACACACACACACACACACACACACACTCACACACACTCACACACTCACACACACTCCGGTCCTTAATTAGATTGGAGTTTATTCAACGAGCTGATTGGAGCTCTGGACAGGACTCGTCCCCTGCTGCTTCTCGTTAATTCAACTCGTCCTGGAGCAGCTCGTCCTCTCTCGTTAACTTTTCACGACGGTTCGGAATTAAATATAAATTATCTCGTTAAAAGAAACAATTTGTAGATTTTTTTTGAAGGTCACATTTACAAAAAAAACGCTGAAAAGATCACGACTCAAATATGAAACAAGAAGAAACAAGAACAGAAGATTTCAGTTTGACCTGAAGAAGCTGAGACGAGATGTTTCCACATGAGTGTGTGTGTATGTGTGTGTGTGTGTGTGTGTGTGTGTGTCTGTGTGTGTGTGTGTGTGTGTGTGTTAGTTTGTGTGTGTGTGTGTGTGTGTGTGTGTGTGTGTGTGTGTGTGTGTCTGTCTGTCTGTCTGTATGTGTGTGTTATTGTGTCTGTGTGTGTGTGTGTTAGTGTGTGTGTGTGTGTGTGTGTGTGTGTCTGTCTGTCTGTCTGTCTGTATGTCTGTATGTGTGTGTTAGTGTGTCTGTGTGTGTGTGTGTGTGTGTCTGTCTGTCTGTCTGTCTGTCTGTCTGTCTGTCTGTCTGTATGTGTGTGTTAGTGTGTCTGTGTGTGTGTGTTAGTGTGTGTGTGTGTGTGTGTGTGTCTGTGTGTCTGTGTGTTAGTGTGTGTGTGTATTAGTGTGTGTGTCTGTGTGTCTGTGTGTATGTGTGTGTGTGTGTGTGTTAGTGTGTGTGTGTCTGTGTGTATGTGTTAGTGTGTGTGTGTGTGTGTGTGTGTGTGTGTGTGTGTGTTTGTGTGTGTGTGTGTGTGTGTGTGTGTGTGCCACTCAGCAGCATGTTGGAATGACATGTATGAACACGTCTACAGGCAGCTGCATGTGTCAGGTGCCTCATGGGAAGTGTGTGTGTGTGTGTGTGTGTGTGTGTGAAGTCATTAACAGCACCGTGCAGGAGTGTGTGTGTAGGAGTGTGTGTGTGTGTATGAATGTGTGTGTGTCATGTTTGGGGGTAAATGAGGAATATTTTTTAGAAACGAACAGATTTTGTGACACTTTTGGAAAATGAGGACAATTTGAGAAGTGAGGACATTAAAGGGCTTTGAGAGCATTAGAGGGACACAGGACATGATGGAAAGTGGGGAGAGGTTTATGAAGTTAAAATATTTGCAACATTTTAGAAAAATTATAACTTTTTAAGGGAAGTGAGGAGCTTTTGGGTGTGTAAATTAACAACATTTTGGACAGTCATTAAGGAGAGCTTGGACATTAAGAGGGACAATGAAGACATTATTGAAATATTTCAACTTTTTTGAAAAGCTTGGACATTTTGAACAGTGAGGACATTTTGGGGGGAAATTAACACATTTTTGGATGACATGAATATTTATTTAAAATGAGGCATTTTTAGAAAGAGAAGACACTTTTTGAAACTTCTCTGGACAGTGAGGACATATTGGACAATGAATAGGACATTTCCACAAATTAACACAATTTGGGACGATGAAGACATTCAGAAATATTTGAACATTTTAAGAACATTTTTAGAAAACTTTTAGAAAACTATTTGGAATATGGAACATTGGAAAATGTGAACTTTCTCTTTTAGTGGCGGTACTCTTTGGGAGAGCAAGGACAGTTTCAGAGGAAATTCTGGAAACATCTTCTGGAAAATTGGGGGAATTATTTTGTAAAGGAAGTGAGGACAATATTAAAAGTGACTTACATCGAAGAGAAAGTTGGAGTGGAAAGATTCTTTTGGAGAAATTGAAGGTTATCGAATGAAATAAATCAACATGTGAAATTTAGAAACTTTAAAAGCTTTTGATCCTCCATCAGGTCACTTTTGGAAACTTTACTTTCACGTTTAGTTTAGTTTCTGTCCCTTCCTGAACCTTTGTGTCTCTTTGGGAGTGCAGCTGTTTCTCCTCCACCACCAGGACGTTTGAGTGAATTCTCCAGCTAAAGAAACGTCTTATTTTGAAAGTGAAAAGTTGGAAAATCTTTGTAGAAACTGGGAGCAGTTTTGGCTGGGAAAGAAATTCAAGAAGAGGAGTTTATTTCTAGAGCGAGGACGGTTTCAGATGTGAGGAAATTGTTGCAAACTTCTGGAAAATTGGGGGAATTTGTTGTAAAGGAAGTGAGGACAATTTTAAAAGTGACTTGCATCGAAGAGAAGATTGTAGTGGAGAGATCTTTGAAAGATTTGGACAATTTAGGAGAAAATAAATCAACATGTGAAGCAACTTTTAGAAACTTTTTAAAGGCTTTTTGATCCTCGATCGGGTCATCGCGTTTGGAAACTTTACTTTTAAGTTTTTATTCACACTTTCCTTCCCTTCCTGAACTTTTCTGTCTCGTTGTGAGTGCAGCTGTTTCTCCTCCACCACCAGGACGTTTGAGAGAATTTCCCGGCTAAAGAAACCTCTTGTTTTGACAGTGGTGATATCTTTTGGAAAGTGAAAAGTTGGAAAATCTTTGTAGAAACTGGGAGCAGTTTTGGCTGGGAAAGAAATTCAAGAAGAGGAGTTTATTTCTAGAGTGAGGACAGTTTCAGATGTGAGGAAATTGTTGCAAACTTTTGGAAAATTGGGGGAATTTTTTGTAAAGGAAGTGAGGACAATTTTAAAAGTGACTTGCATCGAAGAGAGTGGAAATATAGAATTTTTGGGGAGGAGAACATCTATGAAATATTTGAACAATTTGGGAGAAAATAAATCAACATGTGAAGCAACTTTTAGAAACCTTTGTGTCTCTTTGGGAGCGCAGCTGTTTCTCCTCCACCACCAGGACGTTTTGAGTGAATTCTCCAGCTAAAGAAACGTCTTATTTTGAAAGTGAAAAGTTGGAAAATCTTTGTTGAAACTGGGAGCAGTTTTGGCTGGGAAAGAAATTCAAGAAGAGGAGTTTGTTGGAAACTCGGATCTTCTGGAAAATTGGGGGAATTTTTTGTCGAGGAAGTGAGGACAATTTTAAAAGTGACAAATAAGTGAAAAATATTTTTTGGGTGGGGAGATTGAAAGTGCTTTGGGGAGGAGAACATCTTTGAAAGATTTGGACATTTTGGGAGAAAATAAATCAACATGTTAAGCAACTTTTAGAAACTTTTTAAAGGCTTTTAGATCCTCGATCGGGTCATCACGTTTGGAAACTTTCCTTCCCTTCCTGAACCTTTCTGTCTCTTTGGGAGTGCAGCTGTTTCTCCTCCACCTGCAGGACGTTTTGAGAGAGTTCTCCAGCTAAAGAAACGTCTTATTTTGACAGTGGTGATATCTTTTGGAAAGTGAAAAGTTGGAAAATCTTTGTAGAAACTGGGAGCAGTTTTGGCTGGGAAAGAAATTCAGGAAAGTGAAGCAATTTCAGTGAAGGAGAGGATTTTATTTTGGAGAGCGAGGACAGTTTCAGAGGAAATTGTTGGAAACTTCTGGAAAATTGGGGGAATTTTTTGTAAAGGAAGTGAGGACAATTTTAAGTGACTTGCATTGAAGAGAGTGGAAATATATTTTGGGGGGAGAAGAAAGATTTGGACAATTTGGGAGAAAATAAATCAATGTGTGAAGCAACTTTTAGAAACTTTTTAAAGGCTTTTAGATCCTCGATTGGATCATCGTGTTTGGAAACTTTACTTTTAAGTTTTTATTCACAGTTTCCTTCCCTTCCTGAACCTTATTTTGACAGTAGTGATATCTTTTGGAAAGTGAAAACTTGGAAAATCTTTGTAGAAACTGGGAAAGAAATTCAAGAAGAGGAGTTTATTTTGGAGAGCGAGGACAGTTTCAGAGGAAATTGTTGGAAACTTGGATCTTCTGGAAAATTGGGGGAATTTTTTGTAAAGAAAGTGAGGACAATGTTAAAAGTGACTTGCATCGAAGAGAAGATTGTAGTGGAAAGATATTTTTTGGGGAGGAGAACATCTTTGAAAGATTTGGACATTTTGGGGAGAAAATAAATAAAGATGTGAAGCAGCTTTTTATATCTTTTGGAAAGTGAAAAGTTGGAAAATCTTTGTAGAAAGAAATTCAAGAAGAGGATTTTATTTTGGAGGGCGAGGACGGTTTCAGATGTGAGGAAGTTGTTGCAAACTTCTGGAAAATTGGAGGAACTTTTTGTAAATGAAGTGAGGACAATTTTAAAAGTGACCTGCATCGAAGAGAGTGGAAATACATTTTTTTTTTTGGGGGGGGGGGGGGGGGGGGGGGGGATTGAAAGTGCTTTGGGGAGGAGAACATCTTTGAAATATTTGGACTTTTGGGGAGAAAATAAATCAAGATGTGAAGCAACTTTTAGAAACTTTTTAAAGGCTTTTAGATCCTCGATCGGGTCATCTGGTTTGTAAACTTTCCTTCCCTTCCTGAACCTTTGTGTCTCGTTATGAGTGCAGCTGTTTCTCCTCCACCTGCAGGACGTTCTGAGTGAGTTCTCCAGCTAAAGAAACGTCTTATTTTGAAAGTGTGTGTGTCTGCGGCGTGCGGAGGGCCGGCGGCTGCAGGACGGATCTCTGCTCTGATTAAAGACCAGGATTAAGGAGCGCTGACCTTTTGTTATCATGGATTCATCCTCCTCGCCGTCTGAAATCAATAGGCGGCTCTGCAGGCTTTCACACATCCATCTACTCTCACAGATCAATCCGCTACAATCCTCTCCAGGCTCAGCGGGAGTGCCGGGGGCTTTTAGGGTGAAATTACCTGCTAGTGCTGCTGCTGCTGCTGCTTTAGAGGAAGTAATATGTCGACTTTAGGGCTTTCTCATCACAGCAAAATTGCTGTTCGTATTGATGCCACTATTAGCGCTCCCCTCGGCAGAGACTCCAGCCATTACGGGCTGCACAAGATGAGGCTGCTGCCGAGAGATTGGCCCCGATAATAGAGCTGCTGGGAGCCTATTAGGGCCCCGTGTGGTTCAACCGCCTCCACGGCAGGTGAGCCGCGGGCCGAGAGCACGCTGCAAGAAAAAGAAACGTCCTGCAGGCTGCAGAGGGCCGGAGAACGCTTCTATCGGTCTTTTTAGGGGTTATTGGAACATTTAAGGCCATTTTTAGGTAATTATAACAGTGTTTTAACCTCTAGAGCAGGGGTCTCAAACTGAAACTACCTGGGGCCACTGGAGGCTGTATCACAATGACCGAAAAAAGACACAAAATTACTTAAAAAAAGACAAAATGACCAATAAAAGACACAAAATGACTTAAAAAAAAAGACAAAATGACCAAAAAAAGACACAAAATTACTTAAAAAAAGACAAAATGACCAAAAAAAAGACACAAAATTACTTAAAAAAAGACAAAATGACCAAAAAAGACACAAAATTACTTAAAAAAAAGACAAAATGACCAAAAAAGACACAAAATTACTTAAAAAAAAGACAAAATGACCAAAAAAGACACAAAATTGAAAAAGACACAAAATGACTGAATAACACTAAATTACTTGAAAAAAAGCCACAAAATGATAGAAATAAACCTAAATTACTTTAAAAAAGACACAAAATTATTTTAAAAAAAGACAAAATGACCAAAATTGAAAAAAAAATGGAAAAAGACACAAAATGACTGAGAAACAATAAATTACTTAAAAAAAGACACAAAATGACCCAAAAAAAGATGGAAAATTATTTTTTTTAAAAGACAAAATTACTAAAAAAGACACATTATTTAAAAAGACACAGAATTATTAAAAAAAGACACAGAACGACCAAAAAAGACACAGAATTATTAAAAAAAGACACAAAATTATTTAAAAAAGGCACAAAATTATTAAAAAAAGACACACAATTATTTAAAAACAGTATTTTTCCTCTGATTGTTGGTATCGTGCTGCAAAATCAAGACAAGGAAGCACAAAACAGATGAGAGGAGAACCTGGTTTTCATGGTCGAAAGACAATTACATTGGGAAATCAGTAGATTACCGTGAAAAAACTGTCTGATTGTGATACGGTATTATAACATTTGGAAAGAAACATTTGACTGTTTTCAACCACTGATGTTGAGTTTTAACTCAAACTGATATTAAAACGTCTGAAGTAGTTTCAGCAGCTTGGAACTGAAAAATAATCTCATTTTAGCTCTGAAGGAAATATGGAGCTGATCTCAGCGTGACGGATTCTCTTCATCTGTCAGCTGGAAAACAGATACAGAGGAGAGAAACACCTGAGGAGGAGGAGGAGGAGCAGGAGGAGGAGGAGGAGGAGAAGGAGGAGGAGGGAGGAGAAGGAGGAGGAGAAGGAGGAGGAGAAGGAGGAGGAGAAGGAGTCAGGGGTTTAGTGTTGTGTGTTCCCTCTTCTCTCCTCTGTCTCTCCTCCTCCTCTTCCTCTCTTTTTGCTTCTCTTCCTTCCTATTTTCTTCCTCCTCCTCCTCCTCCTCCTCCTGCTCCTCCTCCTCTCTCTCTCCTCTCTCTCTCCTCCTCCCCCTCCTCCTCTCTCTCCTCCTCCTCTCTCTCTCCTCCTCCTCCTCCTCCTCCTCCTCTTCTCTCCTCCTCTCTCTCTCCTCCTCCTCTCTCTCTCTCTCTCTCCTCCTCCTCTCTCTCTCTCCTGCTCCTCCTCCTCCTCTCCCTCTCTCTCTCTCCTGCTCCTCCTCCTCCTCTCCCTCTCTCTCTCTCTCTCCTCCTCCTCTCTCTCTCTCCTGCTCCTCCTCCTCCTCTCCCTCTCTCTCTCTCTCTCCTCCTCCTCTCTCTCTCTCCTGCTCCTCCTCCTCCTCTCCCTCTCTCTCTCTCCTGCTCCTGCTCCTCCTCCTCCTCTCCCTCTCTCTCTCTCTCTCCTCCTCCTCCTCTCTCTCTCCTGCTCCTCCTCCTCCTCCTCCTCCTCCTCCTGCTGTCTTAATCCCATTAAGCGTTGAGTCTCTCTGACTGGTTTCTCCTGCTAACTGACCAGCTGCTCTGAGTCTGGACACCAAACACACGCTGAAAAAAATGTCAGTTAAAAAAAATCTGAGCTAAAATAAAAAAATCTGATCTGAGGTCAGAGAGCTGCAGGTGGAAGCTGAATATCAGAAATAACTGAGGTGACACGGAGAATAACGGCCTGGTGATTCAGAATCCTGCAGGTTTTTAGGTTGTTTTAGTTGTTCATTTGTGACTTTTTTCTTGTAAATTTGTTATTTTTTTCGTCATAAATTTGTGATTTTTTTCCAAACATTTGTGTTTTTTTCGTCATAATTTTGTGATTTTTTTCGTCTTAAATTTGTGATTTTTTTCTTGTAAATTTGTGATTTTTTTCGTCATAAATTTGTGATTTTTTTCCAAACATTTGTGATTTTTTTCGTCTTAAATTTGTGATTTTTTGTGTCAATTTTTTTTTTTATTTTTGTCAAATTTTTAAATTTTTTTCCCAAACATTTGTGATTTTTTTTCTTGTTAATTTATATTTTTTTCCCGTAACTTTGTAATGTATTTCTCCTAAATTTGTGATTTTTTTCTCCTAAATTTGTGATTTATTTCGCCATAAATTTGTGATTCTTTTCTTATAAATTTGTGATATTTTTATTTCTTGTAAATTGTGATTTTTTTTGGTCAAAAATGTGTGATTTTTTTCCAAACATTTGTGATTTTTTTTCTTGTTAATTTATGGGTTTTTTTTTTTTTCTCGTAACTTTTTAATTTATTTCTCGTAAATTTGTGATATTTTCTCGTAAATTTGTGACATTTTTCTCGTAAATTTGTAATTTTTTTTCCCGCTATAAACTTGTGATTATCTTTCATAAATGTGTGATTTTTTTTCAAAAAATTTCTTTTTTTTTTCCTTTTTAGAATTTTAGGGGACCCGGTTTCCTTCCCTGTGGAGCTCCGTGGAGACTTTTCCTCATCTTGACCCTCTAACTGCAGGAAATCCTTCACATATTCTCCGGTCAAACTCACAGTATTTGCTTGTTGTTTCTGCACTTGTTGTCCTAAAGGACGTGCTGCCGGGTCACTTCTTGCAGCGTGCTCTGGCCCCGGGGCCCCGGGGCCCCGCAGCCTGCCAGCCCATCAGCCACAACACTGGCTCCTTCTCCTCCTGCTCCGGCCTGGAGCTCCGAGCTGGGAGCCCGGACAGCATGTGGCGAGGATCCCCGTGGAAATGTGCAGCGCTTGGAAGTTCCACAACGCGACACAATAATGCCGAGTCAGTCGGAGCGTCGCTAATCCAGCTCCACAAACAATAGGAGGGGCCCCCCGCGGCTCCGCAGGCAGGTAGGAGCAGATTAGAGAAACCTGGAGACGATTCTTTGTGCCAAACCAGCTGAAAAGTCAATTTTAATGAGGCGTTTTATCTTAATTTGGCTCTGAGGACGAGAGAGAGAGACGCTCTGACAGCTTGAAGAGGTGATTTCATAACAAAAGATACACTTTCTTTTTCTCTTTTCACTTATTTATCTCCAGTCAGTCAGTCAGTCAGTCAGTCAGTCAGTCAGGCTGCAGCAGAAAGAAAGTGAACACTGCAAATAAACTTATTTAAAACTTTTCATAAAATATCTATGAACTTACAGTTTTACGTAAGAGACACAAAAATGATCAACAAAAAGACACAAAATGACAAAAAAAGACACAAAAAGACACAAAATGACAAAAAAAAAGACACAAAATGACAAAAAAAAGACACAAAATGACAAAAAAAGGCACAAAATGACTCAAATGAAATGCATCAGAATACACATGGGAGTGTTGCAATGCAACATGGGACTTTTCCAGAACTTTGAAATCATGGCGGAAGACGACTATAGTGGATGTACAGTACAGGCCAAAAGTTTGGACACACCTTCTCATTCAATGCGTTTCCTTTATTTTCATGACTATGACATTGTAAATTCATCAAAACTATTAATGAACACATGTGGAATTATGTACTTAACAAAAAAGTGTGAAATAACTGAAAACATGTCTTATATTCTAGTAAGCAAAGGGTGGTTACTTTGAGGAATCTAAAATACAAGACATGTTTTCAGTTATTTCACACTTTTTTTGTTAAGTACATAATTCCATATGTGTTCATTCATAGTTTTGATGCCTTCAGTGAGAATTGGCCTGTACTGTACGTTTAGTTTTTTTCTCGTTTGTGAGTTTGTTTCTCATTAACTTTTTAGTTTTTTGTTGTAAATTTGTGATTTTTTTTTGTTGTTGTAAATTGGTGTTCTTTTCTCTGTTTTTTTTTTTTTTTCATAAATTTGAGCTTTTTCTCGTTAATTTGTGATTTTGTTTTCCCTTAAGGGTTTTTTTTTTCTGTTTGTTCTTGTAAATTTGAATGTTTTCAAATTCATTTATTAGTTTTTCCTCGTTAATTTTTAAGGTTTTTTTTATTGTACATTGTTTTGTTTTTTTGTTAATTTATTTGTTTTTTCTCGTAAAGTTGTGAGTTTTTTCTTTTGAATTTCATGAATGTTTTTCTCATTAAGTTTTGAGGTTTTTGTTGTAAATTTGATTTTTTTTTCTCATAAATTTGAGTTTGTTCTTGTTATTAATTTATTTGTTTTTTTCTCGTAAATAAAAAAAAATATTTATGATTTTTTTTCTTGTTAATTTGTTTTTTTTGGGTAATTTATTCGTTTTTTACCCGGAAATTTGTGTTTTTTTCTTGTGAATTTGTTTTTTTTAATCGTAAATTAGTGTTTTTTTAATGCAATAACTGAAGAACAGAAGGAAATATTGTAACCATATTTCACATTAGGCAAACAGACTGAATCAGTGACACTAATCTAACCTCGATAATACCTCCAGCAGCTATTTTGTGACAAACCTAAACTCCACAACAGACTACCATCAGAATAAACACATTATATTTCTTAAAGAAGACCATATCTAAAGGAGTCAGACAGACATGATGGAAACTGCAGCTTGTTGCAGTTTTCTGCAGACACACAATCCTTTTTCTTTGCACTCGGCTGTAAGAAACATTGTGTTTCTCAGCTGAACGGCAGAAGAAAAGGGGAGATAAAAGCTCTGTGGTGTGTTTGTGGTGCAGCGGTGATGTCAGCCGTCCTCTGGGCTTCAGCTCTAAACCAACACTGATTAATAATTTATGGATCATCCCATTATGCCACTTTACACAGTTCAAAGGCGGCACATTTGCATCCCAATTTGTTCACTCTGGTATAAAGACACGCTCAGCCTTTTTGCATCAGTATTTCTCTTATAAATGGAATTTGGGACGGTCTGTCCTCACATCAGCGGATAAAGAAGATTAAAGTGGGGGCATCCTGCGTCTCCTCCTCCTCCTCCTCCTCCTCCTCCTCCTCCTCCTCCTCCTCCTCCTCGGGGCTTTGATGTGACTCTGATGCTTCTGGGGAGGCAGACATGAAATACAGTCGAGTTACAACCAGAGAGAAGGACTCGATGCGTGGTATTGGGTTTGTAAAAGAGGCCGGATGAAAAGGAAGCAGACAAAAGACTCGTGTAGAACAACAACAGGCATTAATGGACACAAATAAATCATTATATTAGACACTAGTCCTTTATGTTGTGGATAATTTGGGAATTATCTAGATGAGTGTTAGTTTAAAGATCCTGCAGTAAAATCACCTGTTGTATTCCAGAACTCTGTCTTTTTATCATCACCAAAAAAAGAGACAAAATGACCCAAAAAAGACACAAAATGACTAAAGAAAAGACACAAAATGACTAAAAAAGACACAAAATGACCAAAAAAAGACATAAAATGACCAAAAAAGACACAAAATAACTAAAAAAAGACACAAAATGACCAAAAAAGGACACAAAATGACCAAAAAAGACACAAAATGACAAAAAAAAAATACAAAAAGACACAAAATGACAAAAAAAAAGACACAAAATGACTAAAAAAGACACAAAATGACCAAAAAAAAGACACAAAATGACCAAAAAAAGGACACAAAATGACAAAAAAAAGGACACAAAATAACCCCCCAAAAAAAGACACAAAATGACTAAAAAAAGATACAAAAAGACAAAATGAGACGTGCAGTTTGATCGGGATCGGTGTGCTATTACTTTTCTCTACAGAATGCGAATTTTTGCTGCCCAAAATTTTGCATTGAAATGAATGGGACGGCCGAAAAAAAATGAGCGAAAAAGAACAATAATTGGAGATTTTTAAACGTCTACTTCTCCGGCATAATTTCACCTAGAGACTCCATTTAAACTTTAAACAGTAGACACAAGTCTTGTGTATCGGTGTATTAATCTACGTTTCGATAGGTCATATAGTTTTTTATCAATCCCTGTTCAATGACCATGATCATTTTTGCAGAAATTCTGAGATTATAATGGGTGTGTATTGCACGGAATGTTCGTGTCACAGTGTGTGACATCATCACCAGAGTGTAGAGGGAGAGAAAAAACTGTCAAAAAATAAATTTGAAAACTGCGCTCCAGGCCGCAAATTCCACTCTACAGAAATAATTTATACATAGAAACGTAGGAAAATTAGTCTTCTCCCTCACAATCCTCTGGTAAAGCTGTCAGAGTTATAGTTTGGGCGTAGGACGCACAGATGCGCCACCAACACGCATCAACAGCCTCATTGGCTCCCATATTAAAAACGCAGGAAGATTTCTGAAAAAGGGAGATGTAACGTTTTTTTTAGATCGCTCTAACAAAGCTATGTTTTAATTTTTCTTAAAAAAACAAACATATGTAGACGTTCAGGAAGAACTCGGGATGCTCAAAGTGAAGTCGGATCAATGATAGGTATTATGGTTTTGCCAAAAATGCTTTCTGTTCGAGGCCAGAAATTCCAGTCATTTTGAGGTTAAAGGTCACAGGTTGCTGTATAAATAAATACTTGAAGAGGAATGCTTGTTGTAGGTGTGCTCCTTGTATATTATATAGTATCATAACATTACTAGTATTAATTGTTTGAAATCTCTGAAGAATCTCATCAGAAGAAATTTTCTAGTTTTTCTGTTACTATGCTGGCAAACGAACTGGAAACATCCTTTGTCAAAGTTAATAAAATCTGTCAACGGTGGATTTATTTTAAGTTTGAGCTCCTTAAATGCCGTAAAGGATTGTTTGGAACTTTTGAAACTTAACTGAGGAGCCAAAAGTTTCCAGAAACACCAAATATATCATGTAAATTTTGGGCTAATGGGCTAATAAGGGTTAAAACACAAGTTTCTTTGATGCCTCAACACTAATTTTCCTTTCACAACTTCTAAACAAACCATACGTTTGTTGTTTTTCAAATCATGCAAATATAACCCTCAAAAATCCATTTCATAGTAAACAAACAATAATAAAAGGTTAAAAGGATAAAACTTTTGTTTCTCTCTTCCAAAAATAAGGAAATGGACAGAACAACAGAGCAACAGGAGGCGAGAGGAGACGCAGCATCAAATGTCAGCGCTACATCTGCCTCCTTACAAATGACTATCGATTGTCTTTTATTTACACGTGTTGGTTTTCAAGCTGTTTGTCGGCTGATAACGCTTTTGTTTGTCCTCCTCGCCACCGCCACCACTCTCTGCTGCTGGCTCGCCACTTGTTTTTGTGCATCCCTCCACATCGCCAGTATCCGGGCAGATATGTACAGTCTCCCTGCTCCCTGTCTCATTTCAATGGCCTCCATCTGTTTTGTCTCTCCATGAAAAGGTCTATTCTGTGAGCAGAAATATGTTGAAATAATTAATAATTAATTCTTGTAAGAAGTGTTTCCCTTTTTATGGAATATAACAGGTGACTGGATTGCATAATAAATAAATTATTAACTCAATGGAGTCTTGGACTATTTTGTCCATTTTTGAATCCTTTTCATGTCTTTTTGTGTCTTTTTTGTGTCTTTTTTTGTCGTTTTGTGTCTTTTTTTGTCGTTTTGTGTCTTTTTTTGGTCATTTTGTGTCTTTTTGTCATTTTGTGTCTTCTGTGACTTTTTTGGTCATTTTGTCTTTTTTTGTCATTTTGTGTCTTTTTTGGTCATTTTGTGTCTTTTTTTTGTCATTTTGTGTCTTTTTTGTCATTTTGTGTCTTTTTTGTCATTTTGTGTAATTTTGTGTAATTTTGTGTCTTTTGTTGTGTCATTTTGTGTCTTTTTTAAGTCATTTTGTCTCTTTTTTGTCATTTTGTCTCTTTTTTGTCATTTTGTGTCTTCTGTGACTTTTTTGGTCATTTTGTGTCTTTTTTAGTCATTTTGTGTCTGTTGTTGTGTCTTTTTTTGTTCATTTTGTGACTTTTTTGGTAATTTTGTGTCTTTTTTGTAATTTTGTGTCTTCTGTGACTTTTTTTTGTCATTTTGTGTCTTTTTTTCTAGTCATTTTGTGTCTTTTTTTTGTCATTTTGTGTATTTTTTGTTCCTTTTTTTGTCATTTTGTGTCTGTTGTTGTGTCTTTTTTTAGTCATTTTTTGTCTTTTTTTAGTCATTTTGTGTCTTTTTTGACGTCATGAAGAAGTCGTGCTCCGGCGTTTTCATGGAGGGTTAATAATGAATCAAGCCAGAGGAGCAGGTCAAATTTTGAAAAAACAAAAACACTCCGAGAAAGTCATAAAAGTGGTACATTTTATAATAATCTTTTTATAATTTTTTCTTGAGTTACTGGTAATTTTAGTTTGAAATAACTATTTTTGTACTGCGTGTTTCTCTTTTTATAGAATAAAAACAGGTGACTGGAATGCTGCTGCTCCTGGCACGCCACTTGTTTTTGTGCATCCCTCCACATCGCCAGTATCCGGGCAGATATGTACAGTCTCCCTGCTCCCTGTCTCATTTCAATGGCCTCCATCTGTTTAAATAAATTATTAACGATATGGAGTCTTGGACTATTTTGTCCATTTTTTAATCCTTTTCATGTCTTTTTGTGTCTTTTTTGGTCATTTTGTGTCTGTTGTTGTGTCTTTTTTTTTTAGTTATTTTGTGTCTTTTTTTGTCATTTTGTTTAATTTTGTGTCTTTTTTCTAGTCATTTTGTGTCTTTTTTGGTCATTTTGTGTCTTTTTCTAGTCATGGACTATTTTGTCCACTTTTTAATCCTTTTCATGTCTTTTCCTGTCTTTTTTGTGTCTTATTTGGTCATTTTGTGCCTTTGTTTGGGCCTTTTTTTTAGTTATTTTGTGTCTTTTTTTTTGTCATTTTGTGTCTTTTTTTTGTCATTTTGTGTCTGTTGTTGTGTCTTTTTTTTGTTATTTTGTGTCTTTTTTTGTCATTTTGTGTCTTTTTTGTCATTTTGTGTCTTTTTTGGTCATTTTGTCTCTTTTTTTTGTTATTTTGTGTCTTTTTTCTAGTCATTTTGTATCTTTTTTCTAGTCATTTTGTGTCATTTTGTGTCTTTGTGTTTTTATAACTTTTTTCTTGAGTTTCTTGAGTTACTGGTCATTTTAGTTTGAAACAATTATTTTTGTAAGGCGTGTTTCTCTATTTATGGAAATAAAAACAGGTGACTGGAATGCTGCTGCTCCTGGCTCGCCACTTGTTTTTGTGCATCCCTCCACATCGCCAGTATCCGGGCAGATATGTACAGTCTCCCTGCTCCCTGTCTCATTTCAATCGGCCTCCATCTGTTTTGTCTCTCCATGAAAAGCTCTATTATGATCCTCTGCTCTTTGTACAAATGGACCACTAAGCGGATAGAGCCCCGCCCGCGCTGAAACCCAAGGAGCTCGTCCTGCTTTAATCAGCCAGCGCCCGGCGGAGGGATCTTAATTTTAACGAGTTCTAAAAAGCTCCAGTCTTCAGATTCTCAGCAGCAGCAGCAGCAGCAGCAGCAGCGAGGCTCTTTATTAACCCTACAGTGACTAGCTAATGTGATTGAAGTGGAACCACCTGGCGGGGGGAGCTGTATAGTCAGCTGCCACTGAAGGCCGGCCAATGGGGAGGACCAGGTGCTGCGCTGCAGACTCTTAATTGTTGCCATGTAATAGCTTGCTTCAGTGCACAGTACGGCTTGGGGCTAGGATTAAAAAAAGCTGTTGCTGCTAGCTAGCACACAGAAGTCCATTTTCTTTCAATGCACCCCCCCCCCTCCTCCTCTTTTAACCCCCCCAACCACCCCTCTACTCACAGAGAGACACTCCTTCAGTGGTAATGAAAGAGAAAAGGGGGAGGAGGAGGAGGAGGAGGAGGAGGGATGAAAGGAGGCCAGGAGTGTTTTTATTTGTCTGCGTGGCTGGAGGAGGATATCGGAGGTGAACAGCCAGCGTGTTCGGGGGGTTTGATGCGTCTCCATCTGCTGCAGAGTGACAACGAGCTGCAGGACGGAGACGAGGAGGAGGATGATGATGATCTGCCTTCAGCACATCAGGACGGATGAACTCTGAGAGAGCAGCTGGGAGAGAGAGAGAACGAGAAATAGTTCAACTAGAGAGAGAGATGGAGAGAGAAACTCTCTGCTCAGGCTGCACAGGGAGAATAAAGCAAAAGTTTATCATAAAAATGTGTTTGAACTGTATTTAAATATGCATACTCATAGAAAAACCTCATTCCAGGACATGAAGCAATTCAAAATGTAGAAAAATTCCCATCTCGCTATGTTGTTTGGTGTCATTTTTTCTAAATTCTACTGTCAATATTTCATTTCTATATAATCCTTTGTCTTCCAAGCAGTGTTCCTTATGTATTTAAATCAGAAAGTTCACATTTTAGTAAATGCATGTGCGTTTTATGGAGGTTATCCATGCTTTCTTCACAGCCACCAGACTTCATTGACAAAAACAGCAATTCTACCTTGCTGAACTCTGAGAGAGCAGCTGGGAGAGAGAGAGAACGAGGAATAGTTCAACTAGAGAGAGATGGAGAGAGAAACTCTCTGCTCAGGCTGCACAGGGAGAATAAAGCAAAAGTTTATCATAAAGATGTGTTTAATCTGTGTTAAAATATGCATACTCATAGAAAAACCTCATTCCAGGACATTCATTTTTATATTACTCTTTATCTTCCATGCAGTGATCATTATGTATTCAAATGCAAAACTTCACATTTTAGTCAATGCATGTGCGTTTTAGCGTAAAAATGCTTCTTTTCCCACAAGCCGTTCTGAAAATGTTTTAATAAAAATGTGTTTAAACTGTATTTAAATATGCATACTCATAGAAAAACCTCATTCCAGGACATGAAGCAATTCAAAATGTAGAAAAATTCCTATCTCGTTATGTTGTTTTGTGTCATTTTTTCTAAATTCTATTGTCAATATTTAATTTTAATATAATTCTGTATAGTGTTCCTTATGTATTCGAATACAAAAATTCACATTTTAGTCAATGCAAGTGCATTTTCAGCATAAAATGCTTCTTTTCTTTTCCAAATTTTATAATAAAAGTGTGTTTAAACTGTATTTAAATATGCATACTCATAGAAAAACCTCATTCCAGGACATGAAGCAATTTAAAAATGCCCATCTTATGTTGTTTTGTGTCATTTTTTTTTTGAAATTACATTGTCAATATGTCATTTTTAGATAATTCTGTATAGTGTTCCTTATGTATTCGAATTCAAAAATTCACATTTTAGTCAATGCATGTGCGTTTTCAGCATAAAATGCTTCTTTTCCAACAAGCCCTTCTGAAAAGTTGATCATAAAAGTGTGTTTAAATTGTATTTTAATATGCATACTCATAGAGAAACCTCATTCCAGGACATGAAGCAATTGAAAATGTAGAAAAATTCCCATCTCGTTATGTTGTTTGGTGTAATTTTTTCTAAATTCTATTGTTAATATTTAATTTTTCTGTAATTATTTAACTTCCAAGCAGTGTTCCTTATGTCTTCAAATCAGAAAAATTCACATTTTAAAAATAGTAAAATTACTACTTTTGTCAAAGACGTCTGGTGGCTTTGGTTTGTTGCTGCAGACAGAAGCTGCAACCACCTGAAAAAGGAAACACTTAAAAAATAAATCAATATCAGTTTAAGTGTACAGTAAATTAGGAACATTTCCACATCTTTAACTTGCCGTCAGACATCTTTACGACAGGAAACTGAGGCTGTTATCTAAGCTTTCCTCACAGCCACCAGACTCCATTGACAAAAACAGCAATTTTTCCTTGCAGGACACAGAATCGGCTGCTCTTTCAAAACTAATCTCCCACTACTGAAATGAACTAATGTGGCATCCACAGCAGTTTATTCTGTGCTGTGATTTCCAAACTTTGCTCAGGCGGAGTGGGCGTTTCATTAAAAACAAAACAAACTAAAAATCAGAAAGGAACCCTGAGTGGCTCTTTAAGAAATCCTTTAAAAAAATCTGATCAGCAAAAACTTTTCTCTCTACTGTATGTTTTTTTATATATCTCAGTTCTGGAGATACCTACAACTACATCAAGCTACATCAAGCTTTTAAGATGACTAGTGCAGTGCCTGTAGGAAAGGGCTAAAATCTCCGCATAGCATGCTAATGGTGAGATAGCACATTACGCAGCATGCTGCACTAAAAGTACATTAACATGAACCCAATTAGCTGATATGCTACATTGCATGTAAGTATATGTATCAAATGATTATGGGCATTACGCTAAGCAACATGAATGTCATCCCTGAATTACATAGTGATGCAACATAAGAAGTGAAAAAAGCTAAATCTCCACTTAGCATGCTAATCGCTAAACAGAATTTGCACATTACATGCAGACCACTACAACAACTCCATAAAACTCTTACTTTTCATAGGTACCACACCATCCAGCGCATACACATTGAACATTGATATTCTCTGGAAACTATTCTAATATTATTGGAAAATTGAACCTTGTAGCCACTTTAAAACTCTGAAAGATAGGTAGGCTAAATAGACTTACAGATGAGATGAGTCAGGGTGGAAATCCAGAGTGAATTGTGTTACTGACTAGGTGTAGCTCCACTAAAAGGGGGCGGAGCTCCCTTAAAAGGCGTCCGATCAGAAACAGTGCAATGCCGCAACACGTCCTACGTAAATAATGATATTTAGAAAAATGAATTCAAAAATCTTCGTGCCATGTGCAAGACACATACGAAATCTGAGGTCAGTCTGACTAACGGTCAGAGAGATATGAACTAGACACACACACACACACACACACACACAGACACAGACACAGACACAGACACACACACACACACACACATTCTTGTACTTCTATCTTTGTGAGGACCCTCATTGGAACAGTGAATTCCCTGCCAAGGTTATAATAGTTTTGGATTTTTCATTAGTTTTAGTTTTAATTTCGTTGTGAATTTTTGTTTTCAAATCCAGTTAGTTTTAATTAGTTTTTAGAGTGAGTTTGCTAGTTTTAGTTTAGTATTTATTTTTTGAAATGCTTTAGTTGTAGTTTTTTGTAATGGGGTATTTGTTGGGTGGGACATTAAAAGAGGTCACAGTAAATTTTGCCTTTATTTCCTTTGTCTGATCCATCTTCATTATGTATGAAAAAAGTTGACAAAGACGAAAACGAAGGACATTTTCACTATAATTTTAGTTAGTATTGTAACCACACAATACAGTTTCAGTTAATTATCATTTTTTGTAACCTTAACCGTAGTCTTAGTCTTAAATAAAAATGAAAAAGCCTTTAAAGAAGTGAGGACCGGCCGAAATGTCCTCACTTTGCAAAAAATGTCCTCACTGTTGGTTAAAAACATGTTGTGGTGCTCACTCTGTTGGAAGAACAAGAACACACACACACACACACACACACACACACACACACACACACACAGGTTGATAAAAATATAGATGTTTGGTACAAAAGCTTATTGTCCTTTGGGGGAAATAAAACTGTTGCAGCTCTGCAAAATATCCAGGAAAGACACGTTTCAAAGTGGTGATTTGTAGTGAAATAATCTGTCATGTCTGTATTTCTGAGCAGTATTCTACTGTCCGGTGTTTCTACTGTTTCTACTGAGCTCCAGAGTGAAGCTGCAGCTCTCAGACAGACTGTAGCTGTAACATAATCTTCCTGAGACGTGGCCACAGATGGAGCGGCTGCAGCGAGGACGAGTGCTGAGTGCTGCTGCGTTCAGGGACCTTTAGCCTCCCCGCTGCACCGGCTGCCAGGTAACCGTCCACAGGGCCCGGCCGAGCTGATCTCCTGCGGGACCTCGGGGGCCGGGAGGGGCCCGGCTGGGACCGGAGCAGCAGCAGCAGCGGGGATTATTCTACTTAGAGACAACAGAACAACACAAGGCTTCACAACCCTTCAGTTGTTAGGGGAGAAAGAGCACGAGTGTATATAAGAATACAGCCTAAACTTTTAGAGTTCTCTCAGCTTTACTTTGAGGCTACAAAGGATTATTGTCTCCACTGATTGATTGCTTAGTGGAGTAAACATCAAGAAATAATAATCATTAATCCTCAGAAGTCTAAGCATTCACATTATTTAACCCTTTGGATTTTGAGGCTATTTTTTTTTCCGGTTTTGGACTCCTTTTCATTCTTTTCAATCTTTACCATGACGTGTTGGTGTCATTGTTTTCAGCACAACCTCACCTATATGACCTGATTATTTTTTTCATTTTGACTTACTGGATCAACATTTGAACACCAAAAAAACACACAAAAAACACACATAAAACATGAAAAACAAACCAAAAAACCCCCACAAAACACAAAAAACACATACAAACACACTCAAGACACACTCACAGACCAAAAACATAATAAAAACACGAAAAATTACAAAAAAACCACGAAAAAATTACACATCTAAATCTCCATGTACATAAATGAAATTTCACACGGAGATCGTTAAATATGTATAAATCAATTCTACCTACACTGGTGGTGGAGATCTTATTCAAAATGACCGTGAAAACACCAGAAAGTGCGGCATTGCAGATGTGTCTGATTTGGGATACAATCTCTAAAGTAAAAAGAACAATATTTACCTCTGAGATGTAAAAAGTACCTCAAAATTACAGTTAAAGTAAAATATTTGACAAAATATAGTTAGTTACTTTTCACTGGTGTTTTTCCTCATAAGAGACAAAATTGTGTTTGTAGTTTTACTCGAGTAGTTTCTCTTCTACCTGAGGAATATTTAAGTCAACCAAAAGCTCTTCTCCACTTTATTACACTCTCCACATCTGTATTTCTAAATATCAAGTGAATCACCGGTGAATAACATGTTTAAGCATTAAAATATCTTGAACTTTAATGTAGCAGACGGACAGAATATGCAGAGCGTCTCTCTCTTCTTCTCCTTCGTCTCTATGAAACATTTGCACAGCTAAAACTCCAATCTGCTGAAATTTTAAGTGCTCTCCAAAGCACTCGTGTCGTGTCGTGCAAAGCGTAATAAGGAATTCATTTCCTCGCCTTGTGCGACACACATGAAAGCATTTAATCAGAGCGAGAGAGTGAGAGAGTGCACGGGAGGAAAAACCTAAAACCCAGGAGAGGAGGAGAAACAGCAAAACAAAAGGAGAATAAGAACTGAACTTTAAATCCTTGTAGAACCTGATAATGTAATAAATTCCTGATAATGTAATAAAAATCAGCACTTGAGTCCATTGAAAATGTAATAACTTCCCGATAATGTAATAACTTCCCGATAATGTAATAAAGTGTATTTCCCAATAATGTAATACACTTTTTTACCAATAATGTAATAAAGTATAACATTAATGGAAGGTTTTTGATCAAATCAAAGATGGCGGAAAATCCAATATGGCCGAAAAACCCCATTGAGGATGCATTGAGCTCGGATTGGCGATACATCCTGTGTGAAAAACGGATGAACGGGTCAAAAGTTACTAAACATTCAACTTTGACCTGTTGGTGGCGCTAGAGCTCTTGAGCTAGAGTTGATACACAGTATCACCACTTGAACCCAAGTAATGGGTGGTCTGCTGTTAAATTATTACAATATGGGGGAATTATTACATTATCAGGACTTGCGAAATGAAGGCTAACCTGATAATGTAATAACCCCGATAACCAATAATGTAATAAAGTATAACATTAATGGGAGGTTATTACATTATCAGGTTAGCCTTAATTTTGCAAGTCCTGATAATGTAATAATTCCCCAATATTGTAATAATTTAACAGGTCAAAGTTGAATGTTTATTAACTTTTGACCCGTTCATCCATTTTTCACAAAAGATGTATCACTGGAACCCTTGGGCCAATCCGAGCTCAATGCATCCTCAATGGGGTTTTTCGGCCATATTGGATTTTCCGCCATCTTTGATTTGATCAAAAACCTTCCATTAATGTTATACTTTATTACATTATTGGTAAAAAGTGTATTACATTATTGGGAGATGCACTTTATTACATTATCGGTAAGTTATTACATTATCAGGTTTTATTACATTTTCAATGGACTCAAGCGCAGATTTTTATTACATTATCGGGAATTTATTACATTATCAGGTTCTACAACCCTCTCTCTGACCTCTGACTCGCCCGTCACTCATACTTACAGCCGTCTGAATGGGAGAATCTGCAGCTTTGAGGCTCTGAGCTCAGCTGCCTTTGAGGGGAATGTATCTATAAACTGTCTCTCTCCATTTGACAGCCCTGTGGGAGAACAAAGGCTCAGCGCTAATGCAGCACAAATCAACCGCCTGCTTTTCTATTGAGCAAGGTGCCAAGACGTGCAGGCTTTTAATGCCGCCGCCAGCCGCCAGGGAGTCCTCCTCAAAGCCTAATGCAGAGTGACTCATCCTCCGCCCGGCTCCTATTAAGTCCCCCTTTAATTCAGACCCCTTTTGGTTAATTATTTGTGCTTGTGTTTTTACCCACTGGTGTCAGCAATCAAAAAATTAGGGCTGAAAGCAGGAGAGAAACGTGGCATGTGGGGGTCTGGAGGCGCCATCTGTGACCCCGATGGCTCCACCAGCAGGTCCCATGTGGCCGAGTGGCCGGGTTCGGCCGGGTGTCGGGCTCTTGTTGCTGTTTTGTTGTTGTTATTTATTTACAGAAGGATGAGAGGAGAGAGAGAGAGGAGGGGGAGATGGAGAGATGTGGTGCCAGCAGAAGCTTTTTTTGGGGGGGTTGATTTAAATAAACTGCAGGGTTTCATGTTAATATATTTTTTTAGCTTTGTGCAGTCGCTGCTTTGTTAAATGTCATAACTGCAGGTTTATGACTCTTAAGAGATGTCTGTTGTATAAAACTCATGGCATGGAGGCAAACCAGGAAGTGCAAAAGCATTTCTGTCCATTCATTTCAATGCAAAATGAGTAAACTTCTCACTTGATTTATTACCTCAGAAATGTTTTTTAGGACAACACTATGGTCTCAAATTTTGAAATCTTCTTCAAGACAATTTGATGTTAATAGTGTAAATAATGGCCCCATTTAGAAGAAAATAGAAGATAAAGAATCGTATGATTTGGGGCGGGGCTACCATTGATTGACAGGTCTCTAACAAGGTGAGCCATCATCAGGAGAGAAGCAGAAGAATGCGTATCCACGGCAACGTGTCAATAAAGTTATATATAAGGTTATATAGATATAAAAAAGGACGTTTAGCGGTTTGTTCTCATAATTTTGACCCTTTCCCTGTATTTTCACTTAATGACAGTTTATTTGAACATTTTGTTCATTAAATGTCTTGTTCAGTGTTTGGTTGGACTAACAGGCACTCCAAGGAGTCGCTGCTCAGTTTTCTGAGGTCAGTAACCAACATTTAGCTTTTGTTTTTTGCCAAAACTAACATCCAGTTAATGCTAACATGAGTCAGTCAGGTGGAGGTGTCGCTCACAGTCCAGATATGGTCTGCTCCCCGTATTGGAAACAAGATGGAAACGACTGTAACGCTGAACTCGATGCTGCCAACGGGCCACAAACCAACATCATGGTGACTACGTCCATTATTTATATACAGTCTATGTTTTAGACGTCTGCTCTCTCTCCACTTTGAGGACGAGTGACTGGAACAATGAACGGACGCCAACTTTCACTACAAAGTCATGAAAAAGCACGGCTACATCACGCTCTACGTCACAGTTTACATCACCAACAGAACCACCTCGCTTAGATCCATCTTTTCTTTTTAACCACCTTTTGCTACGACCAACCATACAAACAGCAAGCATAAGGTAAAGGTACCTGGAGAAAAAACTAATTGTTAACCTGGTTCAACCCTTGTCTTGTTGTCTTAAGGGTCAAAAATGACCCCAACATGATGTTAACCAACAAAAAACCACTACAACAATGATCTTTATTTATGTCAAAGAGAGAGAGAGAGATGTGGTGCCAGCAGCAGCCAGGAAGCTTTTTTTGGGCGGTTGGTTTGGCAGCGAGGACGGCGTCCAGCGGAGCGGCGGTCCAGCCAGCCAGGACAGAGGGAGAGCGGGACGGGGCCATCTGGGGGACAGACACGGTAGACGTCCCCCAGCTTTTCTGTTTCTGTCCCAAACGGTGCCAAGAAGAGATGGCAGCGAGGCTGGTAGCATCTCCACCGGATCCACGTTTAGTCACACTCTGCTGGGCAGCAGGGCGGGAAGAACCAGGTACAAATACTCTCGTTACTCTGGAAAAGTCAGCTTTCAGTGTACTTTTTAAGCATCAGGACAGAGTTGGGCTGGGCAATATTTATTTATTTAATTTAAATCTAGCACTGGCAAGGAATGCACTTAATTTGGTTGTACATGTGACAATGATGATAAAGATATTATATTCTTTCTTCCAGCTAATCAGCAAAGATCAGGCTACGTCACAGATGGTGACACCATGACATCTGACCAATCAGTATGATAATAATATAATAATATTAACTTTATCGACCTGGGGAACCTGACTATGAAGGCATATTAGGCCAAGTATGAATAAAAATAATAGTAATATTTCGAGAAAAAAGTTGCAAATTTACTAGATTAAAGTGGCAAATCTACAAGAAAAAAAGTTGCAGATTTACGAGAAAAAAGTAGGGGAAAAAAAGAGGAATCTGTATGTTTAAACATTTGGTAGTTTTGAGCAGGACGGAAGTTGTTTAAGAGGTTTATGCAGGAAAAAGTAGAAAAAAAAAAGATTAATCTGTTATCGCATTTTAAAAAAAATATTTTGAGGATTTTAACCCTTTAAATGCCAGTTTAATTAAATTATGTCACTGTTTTCAAAGAAAAAAACAAACAAAAATGTATTTATTTTCCATAAAATACATTTTTTATTAAAAAAAATCAGTGACATTATGCAATCAAACTGGCATTTAAAGGGTTAAAATGCAAAACAGGTTGAAACCTTTGTTAGTTTTGAGCAGGGCGGAAGTTGTTTAAGAGGTTTATGCAGAAAAAATTAGAAAAAAATATTAATCTGTTAAGTTTTTATCACATTTTTTTCAAATATTTTGAGGATTTAAACCCTTTAAATGCCAGTTTGATTAAATTGTGTCACTGTTTTTCAAAGAAAAGAACACACAAAAATGTAGTAATTTTCCATTAAAAATAACTACAAAAAAGATGTTTTTTCCCCCACTTTTTTCTCGTAACTCTGCAACATTTTTTACGCAGATTTGACACTTTAATCTTGTAAATTTGCAACTTTTTTCTCCCAAAAATAAAATAAAATATATATATAATATATATATGCAAATTATGAGATTAAAAGTGGCAAATCTACGAGAAAAAAGTAACAGATTTACGAGATTAAAAGTGGCAAATCTACAAGAAACAAGGCTTTTTTTCATACTTGGCCCTAATATGCCGTTGGAGATATATATAGTATATATATAAATACACTACTGGTGAAAAGTTTTAGAACACACCAACTTTTCCAGAATTTAAATGAAAATGATGCAGTTTAATGTCTCAGTGTACTCTGAAATTAATGCACATTTGCAACATTTAAAATTCTTTACTGAGCATGATAGTGTTTTGAAAGTAAAAAAAAGATTCAAAATCACATTTTATGTTGGACTAAAGCATTAAAAAAAGACACAAAATGACAAAAAAAGACACCAAAAGACACAAAATTACTATAAAAAAGACACAAAATGACCAAAAAAAAGACACAAAATGACTAACAAAGACATGAAAAGAATTCAAAAATGGACAAAATAGCCCAAGACTCCATAGAGTTAAGTTGTTAACCCATTTCTTGTTCCCTGAAAAAGGCCTACTTGTATAATTCTGAAATGTACATTATCTTTCAGTTTTGGTTAAGCTTACCTTTTTTTATTTACCTCTGGCAGTTCACCACTTACCTTTGTACCCTTTCAAGCTGTTCATTTGACTTGAACTGCTTGAATTTCAATAAAAAACTGGAAAAATTGGGGTGTTCTAAAACTTTTGACCGGTAGTGTGTATATATATATATATATATATATATATATATATAAATCTAAAAAGTTTTTATTGCGTTTTTTTGGAAGAGGACATTTTCAGCCTTAAGGGCCTGATAGGGTGGTAAATGAAAGTTATCCCAGAGGGTTAAGGGAAAATATACTAAAAGCACACTTGAATAAACTCATTTTTCTAAGAGTTATGTTTCTGAGTAAATAGGTAAATTCCAACAAAGTTGAACTAACATTTGTCACGTTGAGGCCCAAACTTTCTCCATCTCCAGTCAACAACACAGAGGATCCTGCGTGTTTTTTGTCCCCGCACATTAAAAGCGGTGGCGGTGGCGGTGTGATGCAGCCTGTAACTTCAGGAGAGCAGAATGCTGATGTAGAGTGAGAGAATGTCCCCGAGGTTCAATTAGCGAGCCGCCACAGGTCCTCTCAGCCTTCATTAGCTACCTGCTGGAGCAGACACTCCTTGCACAGACCCGGAGGAGGCGGGCGGTCGCATTGTGCCCAAACCTCGGGGAGATGCCTCTCTCTCTAATGATCACACCGACAGAAGTGGAGGCGCCGCTGTGTGCTGTTATGTGGTTTGTTAGTGCTGCAGGGAGGAGGAGGTGTTCGTCAGTCCTCCCGCCGCCGCGGCACGCACTGTTCCCGCCGCTCTGTTCCCGCCGCTCCCACCAGGACGGATAACTAGACGCCCGGGTGTTGGCGTGCCCAGACAGCTCACACACTCTCCAGGTTCAGAGAAATAAAGCTTCAGCTCTACAGCAGGACTCAGAGCGGTCACACCTCTGAAGCCTGCTCTGATTAAAATATACATCTAAAGCATGGGTCTCAAACTCGCGGCACGTGGGCCAATTGTGGCCCTCGTGACGATATTTTGTGGCCCCCACCTTGATATGAAAGTTTAATGTGAGTTTTATATGAATGGCACTTTACCATGTTGTGTGTGGAAGGTCCCTTTAATTACTTTTTTGGTAATTTTGTGTCTTTTTAAAATAATTTTGTGTCTTTTTTTAATAATTTTGTGTCTTTTTTTAATAGTTTTGTGTTTTTTTGGTAATTCTATGTCTTTTTTGGGGTCATTTTGTGTCTTTTTTAAAGTAATTTAGTGTTTTTTCAGCCATGTTGTGTCTTTTTTTAATTTTATGTCTTTTTTGTAATTTTGTGTCTTTTTTGGTCATTTTGTGTCTTTTTTAAGTAATTTAGTTTTTTTCTTTCATTTTGTGTCTTTTTAAAATAATGTTGTGTCTTTTTTAATAATTTTGTGTCTTTTTAAAATAATTTTGTGTCTTTTTTAAAGTAATTTAGTGTTTTTTCAGTCAACTTCATAATTTATAAATGGCTAATAGATGGTACATTAATGTAAGTTTATAATTACTTTACCATTAACAAACAATTAAATTATAATTAATAGTTCATTCATAGTTTTAGTTGCACTCATTTTAACATTTTTTAACACCATATTAAGTATGTTAATGAAATTAAATTTGTATAGCACTTTGTAAATGGTTAATAATTGGTTTATAAATCATCTATAAACATTACTTAGTTGGTTATTGTGAAGTGTTACCAAAATCTGCTTCTTAATGCATCTGTAACAGGATGTATAACAATACTTTAACATTAGAAAACTGATTTTAAATAACCTTTTATAAATCTATTTGAATATTAAATCTGAAGACCTATAAAAAGTCTAATCTCCTCATTTACAGTTCGTCTAGTTTTTCACTCTGCAGATTTCCAGCGTGACTGAATATCATCCAGGAGAAAAACAATCACATTTAGCAGCAATCAGGCCTCAGCTCTGTTACAGCGCCGTCTTAATTTCCTAAACCCTAGATGCAGATGAAAATTTAATCTGCTCACTTATTTGGTTTAATGGAGATGGAAAATTAGATCAGGGCGTATATTTCAGCGGCGAGCCATCTGGGACGAGACGGATGCTCTGAACTCTCAGCACCTCCGTTCTCCTCCTCCAGATCTCAGATGATGGAAGTACGAGGAAGAAAAACGGCTTTTAACGTCCTGAAATGATGGATATCTGACGGATAGAACCACAGAACGCTCACTCTGATTTAATTCAGTTTCATTTCGCTCTAAACATCATAACTTTAGAGCTGTCGTCTGACTTTAGCGGTGCACGCTCAGTAGATGTTACTGATTGAAAAGCACCGTTGGAGTTGTAGGGATTTAACTTTTTATCAATTAACCAAATGTTTCCTCTTTCCTATTGATGATTGAACCAAATTTCAGGCCGATATGAACCACTAAGTGCTTCATGCAACATCGTCTGCCGGGGAAATTAATGGGATTTTTTGCTTACGCAGTTTTGGAACCTGAAATAGCTTTTTCTACTGCTACTTGCAGCTTCTAAATGAATCTCTGTGGTTTGAAAAGTACTGTAGTTTTCCTCCTGTGTTGCCGTTTGTCATGATAAATTAGTGCTGACGAAAGTCCAACATTCACATTTTCTGCTGTATAATAAAAGATGAGATGACAGCAACAAAGCAGACACTGTGGGGGCCGAACTTTCAAATAAAGAAAATATAATGTACTTACAGGTATGCCTAGTTAGCCTAGCATCACTGCCAATAGACCCAAATAACATTGGAAATCCAGGATAATTAGATATTTAATTAGTAAATGATGTCAGACTTCCACCAAGGAGGCAGTTCTCTGAGGAGTGATGGTTAAAACACTGCAAATATGCTGAATAGAACAACATTTTCTTCCTCCTCACATTTTCTGAATTTATAAGGCTATCATTCATGGCTGAAATTCCATGGTGGACTTTTTAAGACTAGTTTATTTGGAGAACCCTGAACTTTTCTTAAAGCAAAGCTGCAGAAAAGATGATACACATGAGAACTTGATTTAGTTATTTGTGAATGAAGCTTGTCATCTAACGTTACTGTAATACTGTAAGAAACTCTGTCGATTTAACACGATAGTTTCAAATATACGTGGTGCGTTCGGGTTCCTGCATTAAAAAAAAGTGAAATCCTGGACGGCCTGAAATTGTTCTGCAGTTGATTATTGCTTGTGTATAGGATACTAAATGTTTTTATCAGACTGATTAGGGACCCCAGCATGCAGAAATATTCACAAAAATAGGCCAAAATAATGCATGAGAAAATATGGGGTATTTTTGCCATGAACTGCATTTCGTCATCATAAAGTGGCCGTGTCAGTAAAGTACCTGTGGTGACCCGTAGAGCCATTAACGCCATTGACGGCAGGTCAGTGAAACGCCTCCACTTCTGCCTCTAAAAAAGCAAATTATTGCGACTTCGTCCATCGTGTTTGTCAGAACCTTTTTTCGGAGCTGCCCAGGATTTTTGGTAATTGTCCATGCCAACGTAAAGGACGTTCAAGAAGTTTGTTTGAAAAGATGCATCTATTTCAAGCGGCAACCTCCAGGTCTGAGCAGGGAGGCAAACCAGGAAAGTGAAGAAGCATTTGGGTCCATTCATTTCAATAAAATAAGAGAAAACTTCTCACTTGATTTATCATCTCAGAAATGTTTTTTAGGACAACACTATTGTCTCAATCACTAGTAAAAAATCGTCTTCAAAACAGTTTGATGTCAATAGTTCTAATAATGGCCCCATTTAGAAGAAAATAGAAGATAAAGAATCGTATGATTTGGGGTGAGGCAACCTTTGATTGACAGGTCACTAACAAGGCGAGCCGTCATCAGGAGAGAAGCAGAGCAACGTGTCAATAAAGTTATATATATATATCATAACTTTGACCCTTTTCACTGTATTTTCACTTAATGAAATTCACTTGCTCATTAAATATCTTGTTCAGCGTTTGGTTGGACTAACAGACACTCCAAGGAGTCACTGTTCAGTTTTCTGAGGTCAGTAACAAACATTTTGTTTTTGTTTTTTGCCAAAACTAACATCCCAGTTAATGCTAACATGAGTCAGTCAGGTGGAGGTGTCGCTCACAGTCCAGATACGGTCTGCTCCTCATATCGGAAACAAGATGGCGACGAGCGTAACGCTGAACTCGATGCCTCAAACGGGCCACAAACCAACGGGTGACATCACGTCACCATTATTTATACAGTCTATGAGAAGAAAAAAAACTGCTGATGGATACAGCAGATACTTTGCACATTTGAAAAGCAGTATGAAACATTTAATGTGTCCAAAGCGAGCAGCAGCCTCCAGCTCTGAAATGAAGCTGGTGCTGAAGTGCCTTCACCCTGCATTGTTTATTATGTCCAGCAGGGGGCGACTCCAAGAAGAAGTCAGATTGTATGAAAGGAGAATGAGTTCTCACTTGATTTGGGACCTCAGGAAACATTCTCATAAAGAGTTTTTGGTCTCATTTGTTGGTTGTTCCACTAAGCCAGGGGTCTCAAACTCAAATTACCTAGGGGCCGCTGAAGGCAGTATCAAAATGACCTAAAAAAGACACAAAATTACTAAAAAAGACACAAAATTACTAAAAAAAGACACAAAATTACCAAAAAGAGACACAAAATGGCTGAAAAAACACTAAATTACTTTAAAAAGACACAAAATTACCAAAAAAAACCCCCACAAAATGACCCAAAAGATATACCAAATTATTAGAAAAAAACACAAAATTACCAAAAAAAGACACAAAATTACCAAAAAAAAGACACAAAATGACATTACATAACATTTCCACTTCTTGCGGTAACAACAACACGGCAGATAATAAACGGTCTGGTAGCAGCTGCCTTTCTTTTTGTTAACGTCATCATAGAAACAAGTGAAAAAAAGTTCCAGCTGGAGCAACAAAGGGACCTTCCACACAAAACACGGTAAAGTGCCATTCATATAAAATAACATTAAACTTTCTTATCAAGGTGGGGGCCACAAAATATCATCACGAGGGCCACAATTGGCCCGCGGGCCACGAGTTTGAAACCCCTGCACTAAGCTGAAGATTTCAGCCATATAAAGGAGCCTTTAGATGTGTTGCAGGTGTACTTTAAACTCAGCATATTGACTCTAACGACTCATAATCTCATCATGATTGTATATATTTCTCTGCAGTGCATCATTGACATTCAGCCGTATTGACTCCTGCAGGAAGTGAAGTGTGTATATGTGCACCACACTGAGCCGTGTCATATTTGCAGGCCAATTATCTCTGTGAGGGAGGGTCGGCGTGACCGCGGGCCCCTCCAGCGCCTTACAGGGAGGTCGTGGTCGTCGATGGGGGCTAATTAAGCGAGCGTCGATGGAGAGGCGGTGGAGTGTGAGTCAGCTGGTGATCACAGGAATGTCTTCGACTCAAGGACGTCCCTGCTGCTCAGAGCGGGTCAAGCACGCTGGAGGAAAGGACGTCCCCGCTCTGCAAACACTTCATCTCCGGCTCTTTATTTACTCGTGTTTGCAGGAAGATTGGAGGTTAAAGAGGACAGCAGCTCGCCTGGGTACCTTTCACATCTGAACCGATACGGTACCAATACACAGGGATGAATAAAGGAATCTATCTATCTATCTATCTATCTATCTATCTATCTAACCACCTACCTACCTACCTACCCACCCACCCACCCATCCATCCATCCATCCATCAGCAACCTATGCCCTTTAACCTCAAAATGTGTGTGTGTGTGTGTGTGTGTGTGTGTGCATGTGTTTGAAGCATGTGTATCTATGAGGGGTATTTTATGCCAGCACACTATACTTAAACGCCTAGAATGCGTCGCCTGTGCCAGCATAAAGTCTGATTAATAGGCGTGCTTACAGACACGCGTATTGCGAGTACACCAGATGACATGGGTGACGGGTGAAAAGTGCCACGAGCGAACGTAGTGGACGCCTGTGTGTGTGTGTAACGCGTGTACGTTAACAGTGTGTTACTCTGTGTAACAGTTCAGCTGTTACACAGAGTCTCAGCTTCATATGGTATTGTTTATAAGAAAGCACAACTTACAGATGAACTCCAAGCCCCCACAGAGCTGTCAGGATATTTCTATTATTTTCAGGCCAGTTTTTATTTTCTTGTTAAGGAAATCTCTCTCTCTCTCTCTCTCTCTCTAGGTTTGAATGATATCGAATTGATATTTAATGATAGCAAGGGTGAAAGGGATAATTTCAGCTACTTAAAAATAGTAGGCTAATAGTAAAGTGCAACGCTCACAGCCAGTTCCCAGCTTCGCGCGCGGACATACAGTTCATTACGCACCAGCTGTAATTAGGTAGGTTTACCTGCCTGCAGAAGCCGTAATCGCTGTCACCCCTGAATATTAAGTAGCCATGCGGACCTATCTAATGAATATTCAGTAGCCATGTGGACAGCAGTCCGTTCACAATATGATTCCATCGGACCTTATATCTACACTGTTTAACCCAATTCGGCACTTATGCACAGTCCCATTATGTTTTACAGACATTCGTAGTTAACTAATGAGGTAAAACATTTTGTTTAAGCTGCATTTTGCTGACTTTCACTCCTAAAACAGGCTAATTAAGCCTCCGGTTTTGGCCGGAAAAACGTTAAGTTTATCTGGTACGTACGCGATAGTCTTTCTCTTCATCTATAAGTTGTGCTTTCTTATAAACAATACCATATGAAGCTGAGACTCTGTGTAACAGCTGAACTGTTATAGGCTTACACGCGTTACACACACACACAGGCGTCCACTACGTTCGCTAGTGGCACTTTTCACCCGTCACCCATGTTATCTGGTGTACTCGCAATACGCGTGTCTGTACGCCTATGTAGAATTGTACTTAACAGTCACGCGGGTCTTCATGTCACGTATTTGAGGCGTAGTTCACCCGTCACGCAGCCGTCACGTAGGCGTATGTGCAACAACGCGTGTACAGCGTCTGCGTGACGCCTACGTGACGCCTGTCTGTCCATTGAAAGTGAATGGAATTTACACGCGCACGTTAGACGTTTGATGTCATCGCATAGGCGCTGTACACGCGTTTTAGTATAGTGTGCTGGCATAAAATGCCCCTCATAGTGTATCTGGATGAGTGTGCGCGCTTACACGCCTGTGTGTGTGCGTGTATCTGTAACTGTAATGACATCAAAGATCAAAGGCAATCAGAGCAGAGTAATCAACAGAATTAACTGCCACCAACTGCCAATGTCCCGACACAGTGACAGCAGCCAGAGGTGGACTGGAACTTCTGGCCTCGAACAGAAAGCATTTCTGGCAAAACCATAATACCTATCATTGATCCGACTTCACTTTGAGTGTCCTGAGCTCTTCCTGAACTTCTACATATGTTGTTTTTTTAAGAAAAATGAAAAAATAGCTTTGTTAGAGCGATCTAAAAAAAACTGTTACATCTCCCTTTTTCAGAAATCTTCCTGCATTTTTAATATGGGAGCCAATGAGGCTGTTGTTGGTGTTGGTGGCGCATCTGTGCGTCCTACACCCAAATTATAACTCTGACAGCTTTACCAGAGGATTGTGAGTGAGAAGACTAATTTTCCTACGTTTCTATGTATAAATTATTTCTGTAGAGTGGAATTTGCGGCCTGGAGCGCAGTTTTCAAATTTATTTTTTGACAGTTTCTTCTCTCCCTCTACACTCTGGCGAGGACGTCCCACACTGTGACACGAACATTCCGTGCAATACACACCCATTATAATCTCAGAATTTCTGCAAAAATGATCATGGTCATTGAACAGGGATTGATAAAAAACTATATGACCTATCGAAACGTGGATTAATACACCGATACACAAGACTTGTGTCTACTGTTTAAAGGCCGTCCCATTCACTTCAATGCAAAATTTTGGGCAGTTTTTCGCGACGTAAGTCATATTCCGTAGTAAAAAGTAATAGCACACCGATCCCGATCAAACCGCACGTTTTGCTAGATAATTTGTAGCGGGAAAATTGCGTCCGGAAGAGGAAGAAGAAAAAATCCACAGTATAACAATAGTGCAGCACTGGTCCCTACAGCTATTGTTGTATGGGACCTATAAAAGTACCGAATTCGGTCAGTACCTATAAAAGTACTGAATCCGGTACCTATAAAAATACAGAATTCGGTACCTATTAAAGTACTGAATTCGGGACCCATCCCTAAGCTGGCCCCCCAGCAGCGAACAGTGGAGCAGGATAATGAGCTGTCAGAGGCCAGGGGATCTGGTGGAGATCTGGCGTCCTCACATCGTCTGTGAGCTGAGAGACTTCTCGTCATGCTCCTCCATCACAGTAATCCGCTGCCTGCAGCTCCATTAGCCAATGAAACAAGTCGTCCAACTGGTGCTGGAGGGTTAATCCGGCCTCAGCTGCCACACAGAGAACCTTTTCAAACCTCTGTCACTTTATGGGGACTTCAGACGACCCTTTCTGCCTGACCCTTATTGATTCAGGTCTGAGCCGCGCCCTCTTCAACACACACACACACACACACACACACACACACACACACACTGTCTCCACGGAGCCCGGGCCCTCCAGCTACAACACTGGGGTGCCGTAATGTTTCAATTACTGATGCCTGACAGTGTTTGAACCGTCTGCCTTCAGATACACATTTTAGTATTGTCTCTACTTTCACTTTATCATCTTGGTCTACACATGACATCTTTTTTATGAGTCTTTTTATTCAGGGAGAAATGTCCCTTCTCAATTGTATTCCTGAGTTTTGTTTTTTTGCCCTTAAAAGGTTTTGTTGAGAAGCAATTTTTACTGATATCTTATTAGGAGTCTTATTTAGGGCAGCCTCCCAGGGAGAGCTTTGGGCTTTGAAGCCGATTTTGAGTCTTTTTTGTCATTTTATGTCTTTTTTGTTCATTTTACATCTTGTTTTTGCCATTTTACGTTATTTTTTTTTGTCATTTTACATCTTTTTTTGTCATTTTACATCTTGTTTTGGTCATTTTACGTGGTTTTTTTGTCATTTTACATTTTTTTTTTACATTTTATGTGTTTTTTGGGGGGGTAATTTTACATTTTTTGGGTAATTTTACTGTTTTTCTTGATAATTTTACATCTTTTATGTCATTTTTCATTTTATATCTTTTTTCTAAATTTTATGTCCTTTTTGTCATTTTACATCTTTTTTTGGTCATTTTTCATCTTATTTGTCCCTTTTTGAGTTGTGAGTGGCTTTGGATAAAAGTGTCTGCTAAATGACTAAATGTAAATGTAAATTTTACAGGGTTTTTTTCATAATTTTCTGGCTTTTTTTGTCATTTAACATTTATTTTTGTAATTTTATGTCTTTTTTTGATATTTTACGTCTTTTTTTGTCATTTTACTTTTTTTGTCATTTTACGTCTTTTTTGGTCCTTTTTGTCTTTTTTGTCATTTTACATGTTTTTTTTGGTAATTTCAATAAAAAAAACATTTTATTTTATTTTATTTTTGGTTATTTTACATCTTTTTTGTCATTTTAAATTCTTTTGTAATTTTACGTCTTTTTTGGTCCTTTTTGTCATTTTAGAGGGGTTTTTTTGTCATAAAATATATTTTTGGTAATTTTACTAAACAAAAAACATTTTATGTGTTTTTTGGTTATTTTACGTCTTTTTTGGCCATTTTACGACTTTTTTGTCATTTTACATTTTTTTGTTATTTTTACGTCTTTTCTGGTCCTTTTACTTCTTTTTTTTGGGTCATTTTACATCTTTTTTTTGTCATTTTATGTCTTTTTTTAACTTTTGATGTGAACTGCCTGCACTTAAATAATGAAAATAATGCAAAACCTGTTGTGCAAATGTTACCAAGTCCTAAAAAAATAAATGTATCATGACGTCTGATAGGTAATGCATCGTTTTTCTTCCACTGTTTCGTTTATAAATGCTAACAGGCTGCAACACTGAGAGTTCAACTGTTTGATGCCAGAGGTCAGAGGAGAATGGAGACAGGTTCATCAGGAACTCTAATAACGTGTGTTACCACCAAGGTCTGCAGAGATCCGTCTCTGAACCACAACACGTCCAACCTTGGAGCAGCAGAAGACCACGGCGCCACTTTATAAGTTTCACCACTTAAAGTGTCGGCTGAGTGTTTATTTCCACAAAGCCCACGTTTCCTGACTGTAAAGAGACAAACATGAGTCCACTCATGCTGCAGAGGGGACGGAGGTCGGGGACAGCTGAGGTCCAGCGTCTCGCTCAAGGACGCCACAGCAACATTTCTATACCGATGTTTAAATAAAAGTATAAAGCCTTCAAGGTTCTTTTTAATAGAGCGTCCTGAACAGATGTCTCGGATCGATACTCCGGTTTCCTCGGCTCCTTTCTGTGCAGATCAAGGACCCGGTTCGTTCTAAATCAATCACTCCAGCTACTGCAGGCATTCGGGGGGGAAATGTTTGACTAATTGGAGTTTATCTGTCGTTATTTTTTAAAACGCAGACGGTTGAATGGTGAAAACGAGGCCTTTTTTTTGTGCAGCGGAGCTCTCAGGACGACAACAACAGACCCGTGATGTGTTTCACTTTAATGCAAGCAATCATTTTGTTCTGAGTGGGAGTCAATTTTCTGAAAAGTCCTCATTTAGGCTTTTTATATAATTGTCATAAAATGCTGCGATACTGTAAATTGTAAAAATGTGTGATTTGGTTATGAGGCTCTGGTTGCCATGGCAGCTGAACTGGTAATGACCCCCGATTCAGCCTGGAGCTGCCAATAAAATACAACATGGAGCTGCCAAGACCAAACTCAACAGGACGCGTTATTGGTGCTCCGTATTTACAACAACAGGCAGGAAAAAAAAGATCTGAGCTGAACTTTTGACATGTTGATGGGACCGACGTGATTTCACACCACAGACTGTAAAACGAGGTCGTTGCCACCGTGACGTCACTCGTTGGTTTGTGGTTTAATGCTGCGTTACAGTAACTCAGAACTCAAAAAATGTCCAACGTTTGACGAGAGAAAGTCTGAGTTGATGCTTGTGAGCTACCAGGACTTCATGAAGGAGTTTTTGATGTCAGACAGCGATGGCAGCACTATTAAAGTGCACCTTATAAATGTTAAACCATCAACTAAAAGGCAACGTAAAGCCTTATCTTGGTCATTTTGCATCTTTTGGGGGGTAATTTTTACGTCTCTTTTTGGTTATTTTACTGTTTTTTGGTAATTTTACTATTTTTTTGGTCATTTGACATCTTTTTGGGGTCTTTTTTCATCTCTGTTTGGTCATTTACAGCTTTGTAATTTTACTGGGTTTTTTTGGGTCATTTACGTCTTTGTTTGGTCAGTACTATTTTTTTTGACTTTTTACGTCTTTTTTGCTCATTTTACGTCTTTTTCTGGGCTTTTAACGTCATTTTACATCTTTTTTTGTCATTTTATATAATTTTTTGGTCATATTACGTAATTTTTGTGGTCATTTTACGTGTTTTTTATGGTCATTGTATGTGTTTTTTGTCGGTCATTTTAGGTCTTTTTTGTCATTTTACGTCTGTTTTTGGTAATCTTATGTGTTTCTTGGCCATTGCATGTGTTCTTGTGGTCATTTTATGTCTTTTTTGGTCATTTTTCTTCTTTTTTGTCATTTTATATGTCATTTTTTGGTCATATTATGTTTTTTTGGGGGGGCCATTTAACATCTTTTTTTTACATGCTGAGTTGAGTCTATTACAAAATATAGAAGAATGAAGTAGGGTTTTCGCGGTGCAAAACAAAACAATGAACATAATACAGAAGTGTAAAGTGATAATGCAACAAACAAGAGTAAAAGCATGTATCCTGTAAATGGGTAATTCAAGGGGTGCTTTTGTGTTTTTGGTTTCTGAGCCACAGGACCCCCAGACCCCCAGACCCCCCCTCCCCCCCTCCTCCCGGTGGCTCAGGTGTTGGTGTGCGCGGCCTTGCCGAGCTTCCTTTCACTGATTCGTCATGCTCTCGGCCGGGCTGCTGCTCCTGCGCCGGCGCGTGCCAGCTCACCGAGGAGGAGCGCCGCGCCTCCTCGCCAGACGGCCCGCTCGACCCGACAGCCTGCCGCTGTCAGCCAGGGGCCCGGGAGCCACCGTCGGCCCTGGCAACCGGTCCCCTGTCCCGCCCCATCCAGGGACAAGAATAGGCAACAAAAAAAAGGCCCAAACCTCCTCCTCCTCCTCCTCCTCCTCTCTGCAGGCTTTTCATTAGCTGCAGTCATCAGGAGGTTAAGACTGAATGAGACAAGTGGACACACACACACACACACACACACACACACAACCTTGTATTTTAAACTACAGATAATTAGTAAAGTAATATCATCACATTAACCCTCTGGAGTCCAGGAAAGCACCGGAGCACGACTTCTTCATGACGTCACAATGTAAAAACTTCAGCTGGACTCTAAACTAAAGTTCTGTCTTTTCTAGAAGTTTCCATGTCCTAGTTAGCGTGTCAACAGCAGCAAAAGTGAAAACCATCACAACCAAGTTTAACATGATTTTACTGACATTTTTGCAGAGGTTTTTTTTTTTTTTTTTTTTTTTTTGCAGTGTGCATTCAGCATTTTTAATGCAATATTTTGTGTTTAATGTTTTTTGTGATTTTTTGTGTATTTTTCTGTTTTTTGTAAAACAAAATGTGTTTTTTTTTCTATGTGTTTTTTGTGGGGGGGTTTTATGCATGTTTTTGTGTGTTTTTTGTGTGGGATTTTTTGTAAATTTTTTGGTATTTTTTGTGTTTTTGGTTAAAAAAAAATGTTTTTGGGTGTTTTTTATGTGTGTTTTGTGTGTTTTTTTGTGTTCAAAATGTTGATCCTGTAAGTCAAAATGAAAAAATAATGGTCAGGTCGTATAGGTTATTGTAATTTGTTGTGTTTTTTGTATTTTTATGTGTGTTTTTTGTATTTTTTGGGGGAATTTTTGTGTATTTTTTTGTGTTCAAAATGTTGATCCAGTAAGTCAAAATGAATATCATATAGGTGAGGTTGTGCTGAAAAAATGATACCAACATGGCATGGTAAACATTTTTTTATGTGATATATACAGGCAGAATGAAAAAGAGTCAAAAACCAACAAAATAGCCCAGGACTCTATAGAGTTAAGGCTGCGAGTAAATCTTGAATCTTAAATCTGCAAGAAAAGCCATAATGATATTATTTCAATTTACATAATTATGCTCAAACACCTTCACAGCCAAAACCTGAACCCGAGACTGGACGCCATGCTGCTTCTCTTCCTGTCGGCCTCTGGTGTTGTTGGTGGCAGTTTGAGTCCCAGGAGAGAGTGGAGGAGCCCGCCTCCAACAATAAGAGCTACTATACATATGAAGTCATTGTAGAATACATTAAATGGCATTAAATGAGTGGGATTTCATGGATTTTTAACTACTTAGCAGCTTCTATGGACATCACGGCAGAGAAAGGGACTGAAGAGGACGTTTACGGAGGAAAATAAGGCTTAAAAAGAGGAGGGTGACCGAGTAAGAGGCCGCCGGACAAGAGACTTGATTTTAGAGCTTCAAAAAGTAAAATGCTGCAAGACAGATGCACAGTTGGACTGGTAAGTGATATTAGCTGCAGGCTGGCTACTGTCCGAAGAAGGAAACAACCGTCAGATTGTTAAATTGAACCCTTCGGTGCTATGATTCAATAGTTTGCCATTTCTGCTACCTGGTGATTTACAGTTATGGAAAAAATTATTAGACCACCCTTGTTGTCTTCAGTTTCTTGTTCATTTTAATGCCTGGTACAACTAAAGGTACATTTGTTTGGAAAAATATAATGATAACAACAAAAATAGCTGACAAGAGTTTAATTTAAGAGCTGATATCTAGACATTTAACATGGTTTTATTGATAATAACCAAAATCATTAACAAGATGTCTATATATCAGCTAGGGTGGCTTTTATTGTGAAAAAGCCACAGGAAATGTTTCATTGACCTATAGGGCTGGGTGATATATTGATTAAAAAAATATCAATATATCTTTAAATTTGATATGGAATTAGACCATATATCAATATAGTTCAAATTATTTTTCTTTCTTTATATATAAATGCTGCCCTTACTAGGGTTTGTCATATTTAGTTCTTTTGTAATGTCCTTTATTCTTTTCTCATATAAATATATTTATTTCAGTCGCATTAGCCGGTCGCATTAGTCAATTGCACATTAACCGGTTGCACATTAGTCGGTCACATGAGCATGTCACATTAGTCGGTCGCATTAGCCGGTTGCATTAGTTGGTCACATTAGCCAGTCACATTAGCCGGTTGCACATTAACCGGTTGCACATTAGCCGGTCACATTAGCCAGTCACATTAGCCGGTTGCACATTAACCGGTTGCACATTAGCCGGTCACATTAGCCAGTCACATTAGCCGGTTGCACATTAACCGGTTGCACATTAGCCGGTCACATTAGTTGGTCGCATTAGTCGGTCACATTAGCTGGTCGCATTAGCCGGTAACATTAGCCGGTCGCATTAGCCGGTCACTTTAGTCGGTCGCATTAGCCGGTAACATTAGCCGGTCGCATTAGCCGGTCACATTAGCCGGTTGCATTAGCCGGTTGCATTAGCCGGTTGCACATTAACTGGTTGCACATTAGCCGGTCACATTAGTCAGGCGTATTACTCAGTCACATTAGCCGGTCGCACATTAGCCGGTCACATTAGCAGGTTGCCGGTCTGTAGCAACAGCACAAAGTGTTGAACTAAGGTCAACAGAAAGGGCGCCATATTAACCCGCTGAAACGACGCACCCAGTGTTGAGGAGGAGGACACGTTCCCGTCAGTTATTGGATTTTCTCAGCTGCATGTAAACTGGGACGAGGACAGAAGTCCAATTAGATGCCGATATTGATTTCTAATCATAGCTTGATTAAACTGTGCATGTAAACGCACTGACTGATACACCAGCTGTTCTTCTTCTATTGTGTTTCTGACAAAGAAGCAGCTCAACAAGTGTTTGCTACAGCATTAAACCTGCAGTGGCCAAAGTCACTAAAGCTACAATTTTCAGGTTAGGAATGAATAATTAAACCTGTCAGAGCTCTGACCCCTGCAGTCCTTATCGACATTATTTGGGAATTAAAATCCAAAATCTTTTTTGCGCCTGCAGAAATTCTCTCCTCTCTTTAATATTAAAGTCGCTTGTTTTCCTCTCTCAGATTCCTTTATATGCAGCTCATCTCTCCGTCTGTTGTTAATCTAACGCTATTGGCCGGTACCTACACATCTCTGCATCGATGCTAAACAGGCGTTTGTTTCCCGGCTGACTGTGAAGCAGGATTTCTGCAGAGCGAGAAGGGGGGGGCAGGCTTCAGTTTGCTCATTAGAAATTCATTCTGAACAGCTTGTTATTATCTTTGGCCTCTGGATGTGTGAATAGATTTACAAGCATTAGGGCCGGGGCATTGTGTGGGGCATGTGTGGAGGAGGTCCTGGCCCCTTTGTGTTCGCCGGGGCCCTCAAATCAGCTGCATTCCCCCTCCAAACACACAAACACACACACACACTCCACCCCCCACCTCCTGCCCCACCCATTACCTCAACCCTCTGAACAAAAGCTTACAGAACACACTGATGTTTTGCAGGATTTTAGGAATTACAGAACAGACGTGTGCTTTCAACTGCAGCAGATGCAAAAATCTGTTCCCCAAATTCAACCGCAAACATCTCCAGCATGAAACCTGTCAGTACTGATGCAGCGAAAACCAGAAAAATAATGCAACAATAACAGCACTTTAAAATACTTGTGAGTGTTTTACAATTGTCTTTTTTCCTTGCACTTTATCGAAATCTGTGGAAATCTGTTAACCCTCTGGAGTCTCCAAAAATGCCAAAGCATGGCTTCTTCATCACATCCAGACGTAAAAACAAAGCAGACAAAAAAAAGACACAAAATGTCCAAAAAAAGATGCAAAATTACCCAAAAAAGACACAAAATGACAAAAAAATACACAAAATGACAAAAAAAAGACACAAAAAAGACACCAATCACCAAAAAAAGACAACAACAAACACAAAATTACCAAAAAAGACACAAAAAAAGACACAAAATGACTTACAAAGACACGAAAAGACATGGAAAGGATTCAAAAATAGACAAAATAGCCCAAGACTCCATAGAGTTAACAAGCACAGCTACTTTTTACAAATTTTCCCAGTTGACAATTCAGTTGACAAGTCGGTCTGTATGTTCAATGTGTATGTACTGGATGGTGTGGTACCTTCTGAAAAGTAAGTGTTTTATGGAGTTGCAGACGTTGTAGTGGTCTGGATTTTATGTACGAATACATACTTCCTACGAGCACTGCACTAGTATTCATAATAAAGATAAATAAATAAATAAAAAGACACAAACAGACCAGAATTGGCACCACCAAAAAGTCAAACTAGCATCATATGCATAATTTAAATTTATCTGGGTGGTGTTGTGCTTTGAAACTCAGCGGTCAGTGTTGAGATTCTCCTGCATAGCAAAGCCTGACTATAGTGTGTGTGTGTGTGTGTGTGTGTGTGTGTGCAAAGAGAGAAAACTGTTCCTCTTGCAGAAGAGACGCGTGCATCATCTAATCAAAGAAAGACATTAGAATAAATCAAACAATCTTTGTTTTTTGGGCGTCTGATCAAATAAAATTGTTGCCAATAAAATGTATTTCAGGCAGATAATTCGACACTAAAAAACCAAGTAGAGTATCATTTCAACAGCTCCACTGCTGAAGCTGCTCTCCCTCTCTGTGCTGAGTTAATTAGCTTTCCCACTCCGAGATCCTTTCAAGTCAACAAGGCGATTAAGGTTTTACTTGAGCCCTGCTAATCAGAGGGGAGATGGGTATCACAGCCAGCTGTATCCTGCTCCGCCAAGCTGCAGACGCTGACCTTGGTCATGAGACCGCAGGTCCAAACAGGACGGATTATTGATCGGACGGATTATTGATAAATGTTCTGGTAAAGACAGAACTGGTGTCGTGAGTTTTATATTTCTACAGTGACGAGAACATCATGTACCAGAATTACTGTGTATGATTCACATGAGCTGCCTCTAACTTTGTCCTTACATTTGAACATACTGTAGAAATGTTGAGGGGCTCACTTATCCTGCAATATTTTAAGTAGCACAACAAGGACATCTGGATGTTGGATCAACACACTCAAGTTGTAAAAGGAATATGTCATTGAAACTAGATGAGATATTTTATATATTTATGAAATATAAGGGAATGTGTGGAGGACAAATATTTGGACGTCATTTTCCTTGAACGAGCAGAAACCTAACCATTGAGAGAGTTTTAACTATGAATCCGTTATATGTTTAGATATGTACAATAGTGAATCGTCTGTAAAGAGAAAAAAAAAAAAAGTTAATTTATAATCTGAGGACTCAGAGATAGTTTTCTCTGAATAATCAATGAAAAAGTCTGAGTGTGGAGATCTTTGTGGAGCAACTCGTACAGAAGTTTTGAACATCAGTTACGATTGTCCAATCAGAAGATTTTAAGTGGCTGTTTATCAAGAAAATGAAGACGCATTTCTGCTGCTGAAAGCTGCAGGGATTTCAAGTCCGCCTACACTTAAAACTGTTTTTTCTTATGTTTATGTCTCGGAAAATAATAAAAAAAACCCTCTAGTGCAGAATGGACAGTGCAGAGAGCAATTACTATTACAATCTGCCAATGGCTGATTTTGGTGCACAACCAGGCGGCAACCTCCGTGTCTGAGCAGGGAGGCAAACCAGGAAGTGCCTTAAACTGCATTCTAGCAAAAACAAAAACATTTCTGTCTATTCATTTCAATGCAAAAAGGAAACTCGGAGGCCTGGAATTACTGGCAAATGTTCCAAGTTTCAACATTTTCTAACAGAAGGTGCAGTGTGCTTCATATATGTTTCTTTCAGAACGGACCTTTTAGTGCAGAGTGATATTTTGATCTGCTAATGGCCAATTTTGGTGCACAACAGACTCCTAAACCGAAACATTTCTTAACCCTAGCATTGTCACTGGACACCATGTATGTTATTGGGCCATTGGACCAATATGTCTATGCATCGAACCAATGAAATCAGATCTAATTAGAGACTCTTCTCTTTGGCTTTTGACACCATGTAGAGTGTTTATTTTATGATTTTATGTGTAGTGCATTTTGTCTTATTTTTTTTTATATTTCCATTGTCTACTTCCTCTTTTTTATTGTGCTTTTATTGTGTTATCTGTGTTTATCTGTTTGTGCAGCACTTTGGAAACCTTGTGTTTGCTAAAATCGTGTTATTTTAATAAAGTGTATTGGAGAGAGCTAATTGGCTAGAAAATACTAATTTTACGTAAGTTTTTGCTGAATCAGTGAATTCTTTTAAGTCACTTCTCAAAACACATTTTTACAGACTTCTAACTTCTAACTTCTATATATTTAATTTGTTATTTTTATTTCTTCTTCATTGTTGGTTTCTTATTTTTGCAGGAGTTTTATTCATGCTTGTTCTGTCAAAGCTGTTTTTAAAGGTGCTATATAAATAAAGGTATTATTATTATTATGAATGTTGCTTTGACTTTTGTACTATTTTATGACTTGTGACTTGTATTATTTTTTCTATTTATTTGAGTTTCTTTTTTAGTGAAAGGTAATTGTTTT